>NW_028125370.1:0-195000 GCF_965194825.1 Balaenoptera physalus
CCGCGGCGGAGTCCATGTTCACAGTCGCCGGGGCTCCCCACCCCAAAACCCCAGGTGTCCAGACAGCTGCTCTGAGCCGGAGTCTGCAAGCTCCCTCCCGCTCGGGGTAGCTAGCGCTCCCTCCTCCGGGCTCGGCGAACCCGCGCAGCCGGCGGGGCGGGAGCCCCAACCTGCAGCCACACCCCCACCCCCACCCCCACCCGCTCCCGCCGCGCTGCGAGCTCCACGCGTCCCGGGCGCTCCTGGCGGTGGCGGGAGGAAGTGCGAGTCAAGTCGGTGAAGGTCTTCAACCTGCGCTCGCTCCGAATCCGAATCCGAATCCGCGGTCCTAGCTCCTTCACCGGCAGGTTTCCCACTCTGAACAGCTGAGCAGTTCAGTGGACTTCAGTCTGAGACCGAGCTTCACCACGCTGATGATGCTTGAGCATTAACACCGATGCTAGGAAAAAGGTGAGTTTCTTTTTTTTTTGGTTGAAAAGAAGTTAGGACAAGTAACTAACCCGGTTTGAAGAAAATATTTACATGTACTGAGAACTGTTGTAAAAAAGACTGCTTTTGTTTTCTCAACTCATTTAATGATTCATATTTAAAAATAAAAACCTAAAGAACCTTATTATGGTAATCATTTCGAAATATATACGGTTATATATACAGTGTTATGTGTCAAAATACATCTCAATAAAGCTGGAAAAAATTAAAATTAAAAAATAATTAATTACAACACCGACCCGACTTCTACTATAATGTCAGCATTTTATTATGTATATTCCTACTTGGAGATTTGAGAACTGTGGTCAGCAGGTATAGAAAACTAAAAACTGGCATCCTGGGAGAAGGAATCTTACTCCAAATATCATCAGGGAAGTGACCTTATGTTAAGTAGGTAAACTGAATACACTTAATTGAAGAATGAAGAGTTTTGAATCAACTTCTATATACTGTATGTGTATTCCTTTCCATTCAAATTCTTTAATACAATTACCCAAAAGTTCATATTGAAAAATGATGGAATAGAAAAGGCATCTTAAATAAATAAATAAATGGATAGATAAATAAATGGATAGATAAATAAGCAGATAAATAAATTGTTTCAGAGTATACAGATAGAGACCTGATGGCCCATGGAGGAAGAAGGATTTCAAGATCCATGACCTTGAGGTAAGTCACATGGCCTCCTCTACTTCCTAAAGAGGCTGCCAGCAGATGTAAATGAAGGAGGTATGAGCATGGCATCACTAGGATCAATACTCTCCTAAAACTGTGACCAGACTCATGACAAATGTGCTGAGACTTAGGAACAGTGTCCAGGCATTCTTGCACCATCCAAAGGGATCAGAATATGAAAGTAACTTTAACCTTGAGTAGGGCATTATATGCCTGAGAACAAAGCAGAAAAGCTGTTTTTATTATTTCTATTCTGCAACCTGGGTAAAAAACAAAAACAGGAATAGAAAATGTAAATAGCTTGGCAAGGCCACAGAATTTACAAGTAGAATTTGACCCAAATATGTAGATTCTGATCCCAACTTTCCAGCTTTCTCCACGCCTACTCAGGGCCCCTGGGAATCAGGAACTCTTCCCACCCACCCCATCAATCAGCAGTCCCGGGAAACACTGAGCAAAGCTTGCTCGGAGGGTGCATTTAGAACCTTGAAAAAAGCCACAAGCGGTAGAGTGACCTTCATTTATTAGTCAGACATTTTCCTAGTGCCTAATACATGTCCCAGAACCTGAATATGGTATTTCTAATTTTTAAAGCAAATATAAATTAATGATTTACATTAAGTGTCTAATATTTTTTAAAGCCTATACAACAGACAGTCTGTGTGTGTGTGTGTGTGTGTGTGTGTGTGTGTGTGTGTGTGTAATCTGAATAAATGGTCACAGCATTCCTTTGAGGTAAATGTTACTCTGCCCATTTAATGGATAGACAGACTAACCTCAGAGAGTTTAATGGATGTGTCACAAAGCAAGCCAGACTTGGACCAGGTCAGCTGAGCTCTGAAACCCCTTCTCACTGGCCCTCAGGTCTCTGAAACAGAAAAGTTGTCACCTGTGAAAACTCTATTCAGTTGTTCATGGGAAATCCATTTAAAATGGGTTAGAAGGCGCCTCAATAATTGATGTCAATTAAAACCAAAAAGGACAATGCTGGTAAATTACTTGAGCAGACATTCAGGATGGATTTTCCAAGTCAGAGATGAAACAGCCCACGAGGGATTGAGATTTGCAGGCAGATGTCCTTGTGCAGTGCACAGCACTGTCCACTGGACAGCACTGGGGCTATTACATGATCTTCCAAGACAAGGGCAGCCCCAGGTGAGGAGGCTTGAAGAGACCAGGCAAAGCAGGGCCCAAAGCAGGGACTTGCTAGCAGACAGCTGAGGCGACTCCTGGTTTTACCCCTTTCCAGCTGCCTTCTTTCGCTGGAGACTTCGTGGCTTTGTGCTTCACTTTTCTTGTTTGTAGAATGGTGATGATAGCCAGTCACAGAGCCATTATGAAATTACAGGTCTGAAACCCCCACAAAGGGATGGAAACTGCTGAGCATTCCACGTACCAGCCCCAGAGCTGCCCTGGGAGTTGGTACCCACCCGTGAGACCCCCGGCAGCTGCTCAGCATCTGTGATCCTCAGCTTCCTTGTCTGTTTCATAAGGTAATAGAAGTCTTACCAGCAGAGAACTGATCCAAGGGTTACAGGAGAAAATGAATGTCAAGTACTTAACACCATGCTCATCCACAGGGCGCTGGATCAGGTAGGCTGATGCTAGAGCTCCAGGCTCAGAGGAGAAAGGATGCCTAACGGGAACGCCAAGGCCTCCAAGCTAAATCCCTGCAGGTCAGGGGCAGTCCGCTGCATTCTGTGACCTGTTTCCACAGCCCTTTGCTCTTTTATATAAGAAAGATGACAGATAATCAACAAGGACCTACTGTATAGCACAGGGAACTCTACTCAACATTCTGTCATAATCTATATGGGAAAAGAATCTGTAAAAGAACGGATACATGTATATGTATAACTGAATCACTTTGCTGTACAACTGAAACTAACACAATATTGTAAATCAGCTATACTCCAATATAAAATTAAATTAAATTTTAAAAAATCAAAACAAAGGAAAGGTGAAGAAAATGTGTAGATCTAATCTTGCACATTTCTATAAGTGATGATTCAAACCCCACAAATCACGCACGCGCATATATGTATGTGTCTGCAGAGTTCACACCAAACACAAAAGAGAACTTGAAATCAGCACACGTCACAAATAAAAGACAAGAAATCAACTTCCGATGTTCAGAAGTGTGTGGACCCTCATATGTGTAAGTGCAGACAGGCTGCCTAGGAAAGTAGATTCTAAGTGAAACTACACCCTTGGCAGTTCCTGACCAAAGTCTTCTGTTTTCCTGCTCACCTGGGAGCAGTCTGTGCACTCAGGATTCCCTACCGAGAAGAGGAAGGATCAACTCACCCCACCCGAATGAAATCCTTTCTCAATGCTCTCCATAGATCAAAACATGACTCCATTCATTTTTCTTCTTTATTCAGCAGTTTTCTCCCTGTAAATTATTTCTGCGTGTTTTATCTAAATCTGGGAATACATGTAACTTTACTCTTGTAATGGGAACAGATTTATCATTAAATCCTCTGAAAGAATACTGTGAATCAAATAGAATAGTATTTCTATTAGGAGTCATTTTTCCGATAAGCCCCCAGGCAACAAATCCTGAAGAACAATTATGGAGAGACAGACTGCAGGGAGAAGAACTGTCACATGTGTGATAAAAAACACACTGCACGGTGTCTTTGCAGGTTATCTCTGATGAGCTATGTGCCCTATAACTAGCCCTTGGAAGCCCTGGTTTTAACAACCAAAGGATTATGCATCTAATTACATAAAATCTCAGCTAGAGAATAGTCAGCCTCATATTGTTACCCGAAAAACTAGGTTCGCCTCTTGGTGGGTGTCGAGCCAAAAGACACAACCAAGACAAAGAGTGAGAGAAGGAAGGATTTGTTACTTGCAGCAAGTAAGTAGAACACCAGGGATCTTTCCCAAAGCAGTGTCTCCCCAAACAGCAAAACTGGGGAAGTTTTAAGCTAAGGGTACATGGCTATTCATGAAAGGACTTGGGAGGTAGGCAGAGCCCAGGCGTTAGTTGATTGAAATCCGGAGGATCAGAAAAGGTCAAGGCCATCATCCCTTAGGTTCCGTTTGACCTGGTGCTTGAGTGCTTCAGGCTAATCCCTACCATGGAAACAGAACTGGAAGTCTTTACAACTGATACATTATTACTAGTGCTACTTCTCTTGCCTGATAACAGTCAGCATTCTTGTTTTCCCTTAAGATCCTTAATTACTGAGACCTGTTCAAGGGCAAGCACTCTGGCCAGGCTTAGATCACAAAATGGCTTGTACTAAATGAATAGGTGTTCTCTTATGGCCAGAAAGCCATGCCTGGTTTTCTTTCTCCATAGACCCCCTACCTTATCTGCTTATAATATTTCTTTCCAATTCAGCCCATTTCAACCCAGGAGGACTTTTGGGGACTAACAAACACTGGTATCTAAGATAGAACAAACCACAACTAAGAACTTGAAGTATAAAAGCAATACTGCATGGTATTTCCAAAAGTGCTTAATAAACATTTCACAGGATTGCGCATAAACAACACACTTTTCCTGACATTCTGGCACAAGTAGAATCAGAGAGGCTTAACGTTAAAATGAAGTGCAGAGTCAGCTGTCCAGCATCCTACCCAATTCAAGCACCACAGTCTCCAATATCATCTTGCACACATGTCCACTGATGGCAGCAGCTGAGGTGCATACATATAGAGAAAAGGGAGATTCTAGAACTTCCTTCTATCATATCACAAAGAAGGATAAATTCACAGAATCAACTACATGAGTGTCCAGGAAAAAAAATTCTTTTTTTTTTTTTTAAACTTTTTAAATTGAGATATATTATACCCTTTAAACAAAATTTCTAATTTTATGAAAGGCATAAAAGGTCACAATTTTTCTTTACTTCTTTGGGGTAGGAAGAGGGAGGCAGAGTTGAGTGTATCCTTGAAAGTCCTTTTCTAATTTAAAATTAAAATCAACATCTGATCTTGACCTAAGAATTTTTCTATTGAGGTATAATTGACATAGAACACTGTATTAGTTTCAGGTGTACAATTCAATGATTTGACATTTGTGTGTATTGCAAAATGAACATCACAGTAAGTCTGGTTACCATCAATCACCATACACAGTCACAGATTTTTTTCTTTCTTCTTGTGATGACAACTTTTAAGATTTACTTGCAGCAACTTGTAAATATGCAATACAGTATTAATAACTATATTCACCATGCTATACATTACATCCCTGTGGCTTATTTATTTTATAACTGGAAATTTGTACCTTTTGAACCCCCTTCACTCATGTCACCTACTTCCCACCCCCATCCCCACCCCCCCAGTCTGGCAACCAACTATCTCTTCTCTGTATTTATGAGCTCCTTTTTTTTCTTTTTAAGATTACTCATATAAGTGAGACCATAGGTTATCTTTCTCTAACTTATTTCACTTAGCATAATGCTCTCGAAGTCCCTCCATGTTGTCACAAATGGCAAAATTTCCTTTTTCTTAATGGCTCAATAGTATTCCAGTGTGTGTATCACATTTTTTTAGCCATTCACCCATCAATGAACACTGAAGTTGTTCCCGTGTCTCAACTATTGTAAATAATTCTGTAATAAACATGGGTGTGCATATATCTTTTGGAGTTAGTGTTTTCATTTTCTTTGTACAAATACACAGAAGTGAAATTGCTGGATCATATGGTAGTCCCAGTTTTGATCTTTTGAGGAAACTCCATGCTATTTTCCATACTGTCTGTACCAATTTACATTCCCACCAAGAGTGCACAAGTGTCTCCTTCTCTCCACATCCTTGCCAACACTTGTTATTTCTTATCTTTTGATGCTAATCATACAAACAGGTGTGAAGTGATAGCTCATTGTGGTTTCGATTTGCATTTCCCTGATGATTAGTGACGTTGAGCATCTTTTCCTATACCTGTTGGTCAACTGTATGTGTTCTTTGGAAAAATGTCTATTCAGATCCTTTGCCCATTTTTAATTAGATTGTTTGTTTGCTATTGAGTTGTGCGAGATCTTTATATATATTAGCTATTAGCCCATTATCAGATACATGATTTGCAAATATTTCTCCCATTCAATTGGTTGCCTTTTCATTTTGTGGATGGTTTCCTTTACTGTACAAAAGCTTTTTAGTTTGATGTAGTCTCACTTGTTTATTTTTACTTTTATTGCCTTTGCTTTTGGTGTCATATCCAAAAAATCATGGCCATGACCAATGTCCAGGAGCTTACCGTATATGTTTTCTTCTAGGAGTTTTATGATTTCAGGTCTTAAATTCAAGTCTTTATTCCATTTTGAGTTAATTTCTGTATGGTGTAAGGTAGTAGTCTAGTTTTATTCTTTTGCATGTGGCTGTCCAGTTTTGCCAACACCATTTGTTGAACAGACTGTCCTTTCCCCATTGTATATTATTGGCTCCTTTGTGATCAATTAAGTGACCATATATGTGTGCGTTTATTTCTGAGCTCTCTATTCTGCTCCATTCATCCATGTGCCTGTTTTTATACCAATACCATACCATAGTTTTGTAATATAACTTAAAATCAGGAAGCATGATGCTTCCAGCTTTGTTCTCTCTGAAGATTGCTTTGGTTATTCAGGGTGTTTTGTGGGTCCTTACACATTTTAAGATTTTTTTTGCTCTGTTTCTGTGTAAAATGCCATTGGAATTTTGATAGGGATCGAATTGAATCTGTAGATTGCTTCTGGTAGTATGGACAGTTTAACAATATTAATTCTTCTAACCTATGAGCCACAGAATATCTTTCCATTTATTTGTGTCTTCTTCAGTTACTTTCATCAGTGTCTTATAGTTTTCAATGTACAGGTCTTTCACCTCCATGATTAAATTTATTCATAGGTATTTTATTCTTTTGATGCAATTGTAAGTGGTATTGTTTTATTACTAGCATATAGAAATGCAACCAATTTTTGTATATTGATTTTGTATTCTGCAACAGTACTAAAGTTGTTTATTAGTTCTAACGGTGTTTTTTTGGTGGAGTCTTTAGAGTTTTCTATATATAATACCATGTCATCTGCAAATATTGACAATATTACTTCTTCCTTTCCAGCTGGGTGCTGCTGATTTCTTTTTTTTTTTTTTTTTTTTTGCCTAATTACTCTGACTAGGACTTCTAATACTACGTTGAATAAAAGTGGCGAGAGTGGGCATCTTTCTCGTATTCCTGATCTTAGAGGAAAAGCGCAGAGTATGACATCAGCTATGGGCTTCTCATATACGGCCTTTATTGTGTTATAACCAATTTGATTTTATTGCACAGAACTGAATCTAAATTCAACCATAAGCATTTTAATGATTATCATTAAAAGTCTTTTTAAATTGAAAACAAGACTGAGAACTTGTAATAGTGCTGGATAATTAAAAAAATACACCCGTAAGGATTAAGTTTATTCCATAATTCCAGTGATATTTTTTTAGGCTGAAGTACTGATGAATGAAGTACTCCAATGTACAGGAATCTTGAAAATACTCTGAGTGAAATTAGTCAGTCATAAGGAACCATATATTATATGAGCCCATTGATATGAAATGTCAGAAAGGACAAACCTATAGAGACAGAAAGTAGATGAGTGTTTGCTTGGGGCTGTGGGAGATGGGAGACTTGTAGGCTAGAAAAAGAAAGATTTCTTGTTTTGGAAATTGATAAAATTTCCAAAATTTTTTTTATCAATAAAATGGATAAAATAGATTGTGGAGATGAATGCACAACTCTGTGAATATACAAAAAAACAATTGAATTGGACACTTTAAGTAGGTGAATTGTACAGTAGGTGAATTATATCTCAAAGCTGTTTTTAAAAAGGAATACAGAAACTCTAGAAAAACATTGAATCCATTGACATCTACTTTACCACACTATTCCAAATAGAAATGTAACTGAAAAATGGGAGTTCAAAAACATAAGCAGTAGGGCTTCCCTGGTGGCGCAGTGGTTGAGAATCTGCCTGCCAATGCAGGGGACACGGGTTCGAGCCCTGGTCTGGGAAGATCCCACATGCCGCGGAGCAACTGGGCCCGTGAGCCACAACTACTGAGCCTGCGCGTCTGGAGCCTGTGCTCCGCAACAAGAGAGGCCACGATAATAAGAGGCCCGCGCACCGCGATGAAGAGTGGCCCCCACTTGCCGCAACTGGAGAAAGCCCTCGCACAGAAACGAAGACCCAACACAGCCAAAAATAAATAAATTAAAAAAAAAAATGCCACCTCAAAAAATGCCACTTTGGCATAAATATGGTTTTGAGCGGAAAGCAATTGAAAATCAGCAGATGCAGGAAGAAATCTTCCCTCCCCTTTTCTCCCTAAAAGCAGGGCATGAATTTTCCCTGAGACCGGGGCCCCCTCTCCCGAACCAGGAAGAAGAGAGTGACTCTTGTCACCAAAGCTGGAGAATGGGCACTGAGGTGAGTCGACATAAACAAACCTTATGAAAATAGCGCTTATCTCCCATCAGTTTCCCCATATATTTCCTACTCACTTTCCTCCAAACCCCCTTTCCTTTCTTAAAAATGGAATATAAGCCCCCAAGTCTAACTACTTCTTTGAGTTTCACTTCCTTCCTGTTGGACTCTTTCACACAGAAAATATTAATTAAAATAATTTATGTTTTTTCTTCCATTATTCTGTCGTTTGTCAGTTTACTTTGCAGGCCCCTACGAATAAACCTAAGAGGGTGGAGGAAAGAAATTTCCTCTCAGACATTAGCAATGAAGGGGAAAAAATGTTTTAGTGGTGACATGGGAATGAACTTTGGAGTTGGTCAAATCATCACAATGGTCACATCAGTCATCTATGCTGAGCAACCCTCCCTTGGTATTCTTGTCCTGCCTCTATTTCTCATGATAT
This sequence comes from Balaenoptera physalus, assembly GCF_965194825.1. Lineage (NCBI taxonomy): Eukaryota > Metazoa > Chordata > Mammalia > Artiodactyla > Balaenopteridae > Balaenoptera > Balaenoptera physalus. The sequence continues at coordinate 9,019 of NW_028125370.1, forward strand.
CTGGTAGCACTGCAGTGCCCAGGAATGTAATGAGCTCTCTCCAAGGTGAGGCCTATATGCAGATATTATTTTATAAACTATTTCCAGAATCTTGTTCAAGGTAAAACCATACAATTCATGTTCTAAGTTCAAAGGCAGCTCAGCTCACAGAGAAGGCCTTTGAGAAAGCACAACATGCTTACGGGTCTCTGGCATGGTATCAATGTCAGCCTCTAGACTGTGTCAAAAGCAATTCTGCACTCCCTCGTATTGGCCAAACATGGGTAAAATACCTCTTCTGGTGCTTCCTTCTCTCTGATGATGTAGCTACCTGGGAGCCTGTAAGAACTCACTAATACTATGCTTTCTAAGAGCAGTTTCTGCTCTCACTCAAAATTGTATACTTTTTCTTTAATCCTGTGGATAGCTTCAAGATGAGTTTTTTGGTTTTTGGTATTTTTTACAATGGGATAACTTGATAATATATCTGAGAATACCCTTCCCAGTAATTCTAGTCTCCTTGACATCAGTAAGATACGGAAGAGAAAAACCTTTGTAAAATGGCGTTAAGGAAAATTATCCAAAAGCCTGAAAAAAACTAAAGGGACGTTTGCCTGTTCTTTCTTAGTTATGCTAGGGTTTGATTATCAGGCCTGCCTGCGGATTATCTGAATCTCTAGGCATGTACCTTTGCATCTTTGTTTAACTTGTTATTTACTATTGATAAAGGTATGGTGTAATTCTGAAGGGGTTGATGTTGATTTGTACCTTGATTTCTGTCAGATAGCAATACAAATAATGTCTGTTCAGTAGGGATGCAAATGATTCCTTTCTGATGGAAAATACAATTTCCAAAATTCAGAATGTTAGCTGATTTTCCCTACAGAACATGAGCTATTTTTTATCTAAAATCAGTAATCCTATTTAAGAATTCTTCCAGCTACTATAAAAGCTTCTACCCCATTTAGTTCTTTTGAATCAGCACTACCATCATGCCAGTTCTCTTATTAATGGGTTCATTAAATCTGTGCCATATACTCATTTAACATTTGCATGAGAGTCATGAGTTTAATTTATGAAAATGATACTTTGACAAGGAGCAATTGTGAGTAGCACAATGTGCACCAGTCAACAAACCATGGGCACACAAAGTAAGGGCTACCTGCATGGACATACACACCAAAAAAACTGGTCACTTTCAAACAGTATCTCTGCTATCTTTTCCCTGCTTTTATTTGGGTTCATAAGGGCTCAGATTTCCCAATATCTAGTAGATATGTTAAGTTTCTCTGTTAAAAATATGTAGGCTTATATTTGTTTTAAGCTCATATATTATTTTTAATCAAAATTTTGGACTCTGCCCTTTTCCATAGGATAGTTAGTGCCTAGTGATTTGAGGGTGGGTCTGATAACAGGCTCCTATCCAAAGCTGAGATTTATTCTGGAAAGTTTAAGCCTGCAGCTCCATACTGTAGGTGTCCTTACACCTACAACACTGAGGTGTCCTTACTCACCACCACCTCCCTGCCCTGCTTGTTCCCGCTGTCTGCCTGGAGAGAACCCTGGGGAGAACCTCCACCACTGCCCCACTCTTCCTTCTTTTTAGTCTTCCCCCTTACTTGGGGAGATTGCTTGTACACTTCTGCTTTTCCTTCTCCCTTCCCTTTGCCCCTCTTTTACCAAGTCTAATCATACTCCTTGGATGGGACTATTTCCCTTGCAATCAACTTCATTGCAATTGTTTTGATTAGTGGTTACTGGCACCATTCCCCTATCAAAAAGAACTAATCAAACACCTGACCTGGTGGGTGGGGATCAATTCCACTACGATGAGCAAAGGAGAGCTGAGAGGACACTGATTTCATAAATGGACTCGTGAATGTTTTAGTTATAAAGAGTTTTGTGTCCCTATACCATTTAGTAATTGTAGGCCTGTGAAACTGAATTTTAAATTAACCAAAACTCTGCATTGTTCAATTCAAAGGATATGTTCTACTTACTATTTTGTACCAGAACAAATGTTGAACTGGCACCAAAGATGAAATGACACATCCTACCAGCCCTCAACGAGGTCACAGTCCAATGGAGTTGATAGGCATGTACATATAACATGCAAGATTTCTTTTATAAATATTGCAGAGGTATAAACCAGGTGAAATTAAGGCATAATTAGGGAGAAACACATGATTGAAGAATCTAAAAAGGCTTACCGGGGGCATTACATTTTATTTTATTATTATTTTATTTTAATGAAGTCCTGTTGCATTTTATATTGAGTTCTATGATCCATTTAATGTATATGAAAAGTGTAAGGTCTTTGTCTAGATTCATTTTTTTTTTTTTTTTTGCATGTAGCTGTCCAGTTGTTCCAGCACCAAAATTACACACGGAGAAACAGACAATCTCAATAGGCCTATATCTATTAAAGGATTTGAAACTATAATTAATAACCTGCCAAAAAGAAAGCACTAGGGCCAGATTGGTTCACTGGTGAATTTTAACAAATAGTTTAGGAAAAATGTATGCTTATTCTCTAAAAATAGAACTAGGATGAATACTTTCTCATTCTAGGAAACCAGCATTATCCTAACACCAAAAGCATACAAAGCATTACAAAAAAAAGGAAAAATTCAGACAAATGAATATAGTTGCAAAAATCCTGAACAAAATATTAGTCAGTCAAATCCAACTATGTATGAACAGAATTATACACCATGGGCAAGTGGGATTTATTCCAGGTATACAAGGCTGGTTCAACATAAGAAAACCAACTAGTGTAATTCTTCATATAAACAGGTTAAAGAAGAAAAACTATATGGTCCTATTAATAGATCCAGAAAAAGCATTTGACAAATCCAGCATTCATTCCTGACAAAAACGTTCAGTAAGCTAGAAATAGAAGGGAACTATTGCAACTTAATAATGAGAATTTACAAAACACCTACAGCTAATATAATATTTATTAGTGAGAAACTAGATGCTTTCTCACTAAGATTAAGAACAAGGCAAGGGGGCTTCCCTGGTGGCGCAGTGGTTGAGAATCTGCCTGCTAATGCAGGGGATACGGGTTCGAGCCCTGGTCTGGGAAGATCCCACAAGCCACGGAGCAGCTAGGCCCGTGAGCCACAACTACTGAGCCTGCGCGCCTGGAGCCTGTGCTCCGCAACAAGAGAGGCAACGATAGTGAGGGGCCCACGCACCGCGATGAAGAGTGGCCCCCGCTTGCCGCAACCAGAGAAAGCCCTCACAGAAACGAAGACCCAACACAGCCAAAAATAAATAAATAAATAAATAAAAAAGAACAAGGCAAGGATATCGCCTCAACACATTCTTTCAACATTGTCCTAGAATTCACAGCTAATATAATTAGACAAAAAAAGGAAATTAAAAGTATATAAATTGGAAAGGAAGAAATAAAACTGTTTTTGTAGATGACATGATCATCTATGTAGGAAATCTCACAGAATCAACAAAAAACTTTGAGAACTAATAAGCAATTATAGCAAGGTTGCAGGATACATTTTTCACATATACAAATTAATTGCTTCCCTGTACACCAGCAATGCACAACTGGGTTTTGAAATTAAAAAACACAATATCATTTACATTAACACCCAAAAATGAAATACTTAGGTATAAGTCTAAGAAAATATGTGTAATATCTATATGAGGAAAAACTACAAACCTGTGATGAAAGAAATCAAATAATTTAAACAAATGGAGAGATACTACATGGTCATGTATAGGATGATCAAAATTGTTAAGATATCAGTTCTTCCCAACTTGATCTACAGATTTAATTAATCCCAATCAAAATCCCAAGTGATCTTGTGGATATTGACAAACTGATTCTAAAGTTTATAAAAACCCAGAATGGCTGACACAGTATTGAAGGGAGAGAACAAAGTTGGAGGATTAACATTACCCAAAATCAAGACTTACTATAAAGTTAACAGTAATCAAGACAGTGTGGTATGGGCAAAAGAATAGACAAATAGATCAGTGGAACTGAATAGAAAGCCCAGAAACAGACCAAGACAAATACAGTCAACTGATTTTGACAAAAGAACAGAGGCAATATGATGAACAAAGATAGTCTTTTCCACAAACAATGTTGGAATAACTAGACATCCACATGCAAAAAAAAAAAAAAAAAAGTGAATTTAGAAACAAACCTTACACCTTTCACGAACATTAAGTTAAAATAGAGCACAGACCTAAATATAAAACACGAAGCTATAAAACTTCTGGAAGATAACATGGAAGAAAATCTTCCAACTCTACAACACTCTGGAAAAGGCAAAATTATGGAGACACTAAAAAGATTAGGGGTTGCCAGGAATTAGGGACAAGAGAAGAATGATGAACAGGTAGATTACAAGAATCTGTAGGGCACTGAAACTATTATGTATGAGATTGTAATGGTCAATACATGTCATTATACATTTATCCAAACCTATAGAACGTACAACACAAATAGTGAACTCTAATGTAAAACTTAATTAACAACAATCTATCAGTATTGGTTCATCAATTGTGAAAATGTACCACTAATGCAAGATGTTAATAATTGGGGAAAAGGGAATGGGGCGTTGGCAGGAGAATAGAATAAATGGAATCTCTATATCTGCTTAATATTTCTGTAAACCTAACACTGCTCAAAAAAACGTTTCTAATTAAAGAAAGAGTGGCAGAGAGAGTTGTAGATTTGTAGCAAAGTGCTGATTCATGAAGGTTTTAGAGATTTAACAAAAATGCAGTAAGTGATTGCTTAGGGCTAGGAGGCTTGTGGGGATAGTAGGGTGATAGGTATGGGATTTCTTCTTGAGGTGACAAAAATGTTTTAAAATTAACCGTCGTGATCACTGCACCTATCTGTGAATATACTAAAAACGACTGAATTTTACACTCTAAATGGATGAGTTATAATCATATGTGAATTATATCTTAATAAATCTGGCTAAAAAATTAAATGGCCTAGATCTGTGTTATTAAATTAAATAAACAGCACTTAATAGTTTTTCTATAGCTGAAGTGTATGCTGTAAGGTTCTAACATATGACTTCTTCCCAGGAAGTCAATAATGTTTAAAAGTATAAAATTTCAGAGTTAATATCAGTTTTTTACAGATTTCAATGACAAGAGAATCACAGATGCAAGCGCCAAGAGCCATTAAAATAGTTTCCTTCCAGATCACAGACTAATGAATAAGATTTCCAAATGTCAATATTGATGACATGGAAAAGTATACACTATTAATTTGGAGTGAAGCTGTCAGCATTTCTTTTTGAATGAAAACGATTACAAAACCCTCTTCCCCAAACACACACGTACAAATGCCGAAGAGTGCATCCTCCTTCGTGAAGCTACCAACTCAGCAGCCTTCAATGAAGGGCATACAAAAGATGGAGCGCACTACAAATATCCGTTGTTGCCACCACCTCAGTAACAGAGGAGTGGCTTTATCATCGGAAGTAATCGAAAGAAAGAAAGAACAGATGGACGTCTGGTTTATGGGGACTCACACAGTAAGCGTCACCCGAGGTGGAGGGCTTGCCACGCATAGAAATTAGGTGTTAGAAAGAGGGAACATGAGCGCAACAGAGAGGAAGACGGTCTGGAGAAGGGATGCTCAATTATTTTATTCGGTTGTTTTCTTTTGTGATATATGTCTGACAAACTGATTGCACAGAATCGCATTCTCTTACTGAGTGAAACTAATGAGTGTAATTATTTTCAATTGAGGCTATCTTATAAAAAAGCTGAAGAACTCGGGGGCTTCCCTGGTGGCACAGTGGTTTACATCCTGCCTGCTAATGCAGGGAACGTGGGTTCGAGCCCTGGTCTGGGAAGATCCCACATGCCGCGGAGCAACTGGGCCCGTGAGCCACAATTACTGAGCCTGCGCGTCTGGAGCCTGTGCTCCGCAACAAGAGAGGCCACGATAATGAGAGGCCCGCGCACCGCGATGAAGAGGGGCCCCGGCTCGCCGCAACTAGAGTAAGCCCTCGCACAGAAACGAAGACCCAACACAGCCAAAAATAAATACATTAATTAATTAATTAAAAAAAAAAAAAAAGAAAACCCCAAACATGATAAATATCAATACAAAGAAAACCAAGCCTGGGCACATCATACTCAGATTACTGATGAGTAAAGATAAGGAGAAAATCTTTAAAATATCCAGAAAATAAAAGACACAACACATACAGAGGAACAAAAAAAAAAAAAAAAAAAAAAAAAAATGCTGAAGAACTAAAACCAAAAAAAATGATTTCTTTTGATTCTTTTAAAATATCCTATGAAAAGCTAGCTTTTAATAGGGACTTTAGATCGCTGTTATTTGGGGTATTTTGTACACTCTCTTCTATAGTTTCTAATTCACCTCTGTTTCATCAAGTGAAAAATCACATTTCATTGTACTTGTGCTCCATTTGTTCTCTATATAACATCTTCCCACCCTTGTTTTAGTATTATCTAAGATCTTGGGAGATTTCAATCAAAAACGTGTGGATGATTTTGGACTCTAAGCTTGGAGCATCCACCAATTATGTTTGAATTCACGAGACTGAAATAGCTATTGGCAATAGTGTAACCAAGAGAGGAGATCCCTTCTTACACCTCACACATGTACATTTCACATGAGTGCCTTTACTGTAGCTTTATGACAAAGATGTTTAACCACCTGGCAATTAAAAAACAAAACAAAACACTTTGGTGCTCTAAATTCTTGTCATATTCTTCAAACTTATTGTCCTAAAAATATTTGTATAAACAACTGAATTTCAAAGGCATATTGTTAAAAGCTTTCTTATTATATATGCATATAGATCAACTTCTTAAACACTGTAAGCTGTAAGATGGAAGAATTTCTGCATCTAAGTGCATGCTTCTTTTCTTAGACATATTTGCACAATCATTGCAGGCTAAAATTGATGGTGCTCCTGAATGCAAGTTCCCTATAAGGTAAAATTCAGTTTCCTGTACTTCATTCCTATAATCTATAAATATTGAAATGAGGTCACTAGAAGGTAAGTTCATTTAAAAATTTAACTAAATTATTTTTGTAGCACATTGAATATTGTTTATTAGCATATATATTTTAAGGCACTGACTTACACAGGAATGATTCCCAGGGTGAAAACATGTATGTGATGTTTTAGAGAATAAAACAAAATTATTTTTATAACATATGTATATATATAAATGCATATATTAGCCAATATCCATTTGGAAACCTTTATTCTATTCAAACTTAATACTCCACTTCCAAAACGATATGTCCATGTAAAGTTGAAAAAGTTCACCTCTTAAAACATGTCTATGTTTAAAAGACACAAAGGTGCACTATACACCAAATTCTGTTATTTAAATTTGTATTTCATATATAAATTGGACTACACTGCATTACGTAATACTCCATAGGTACTGAATAAGTAATAAAAACTAAAAATAGTATTTATCTAGATGATATGATTGACCGGAAGGTATGTCCTGGATTATTATAAATATTTCAAGAGGAGGAGGATTATCTATAAAACCTTTTTCATCTGAAGTCCTGGGTCTTATGATATAGATAGAACTTTATCTAAACATGTAGAGTTTCCTGATTTCCTTTGAAGAAATCAGTAAGAAACTCTTTGAAAAGAAGAAAAAAACAAAACAAAACAACAAAAGCAAGCGGCAAGTTAAAACAGTTTATGTTGCTCTTTGTTTTACCAGATCTTATTTAATTTAAAATCAATTTGAAATCTCTAGTAATATGTAATGTTTACTTAAGTAGAAGCAATTAGACAAATAGTGTTTTAAGTACAGATGTACCCAGCCACTCCGATAATTCATTTTAAAGACACCTTAAGATAATAGGCTGAGATTTCCAAATAGATTTAGTTACAGGAGGGCTGGCTAACAAAGTCACTTCTAAAAGTTTGTGCCCTGATATTACAAACACCAACATAAAATATTGCCTATTATCTTTTGATCTCAATTTTGCATTAAGTTTTGGATGTATAACTGTAAAAAGCAACTTTATAATTCAGTGGTATTTGGGGGCAAACTTAATAATATTTTTTCCAGAAAAAAATATAATGGAAGCAAAAAATCTCTATTCAATTGGAATTTTTAAATTTTAGTCACAAAATTAATAGAGGCACATAGTTTAAAAAGTCAAATAGCACTAAAATGTTTACTTTGAAAATTAGCTTTTCACAGAAGCTGTGGAACTTGGGCAAGTTCCATTTAAGAGGATAACTCCATTAGTATAACACTTTCATCTTGACTAAATACAAAGAGCTCTAGAAGGCAGACCAAGTAGAGATGCACAATTTTTAAATATCAGGTCCTAGAGGATGCTGTCCATTCAAGTTGTTTTATCTTCAAAAAGACAGAGAATAGGAGAAAAAAAAAAAAAAAGCCCATGTTTTTGGCTATTTAGAAACATTACTCTCGCCCTGTGTAGACTCCTCCTGACTTAAAATTTCCCATTAATTATAAAGATTCAGGTCAAAACATGGATAATTTCTGAGATGGCAAATGTTTCAACCAAGTCCTGTATGAGAGTATGTCTTATGCCAGAACCTCACCCAGGTTGACCCCCCCCGCCCCTCCCCCCCGTCTGACTAATTTACTACTGAGAACCAGTTGTAAATAGAGGAAAAATGTCACTGTATCCTTTTGGGGAGAAGATCTTTACCTTTTTAAAAATTTACATACAGTTCTCATTATTTTATCAGGGCTTAAGAATATTTCATTTTTGTTAGTTTTAAAGTCTTGTCTGAAAAGATTACTTGAGTTCTTAAAACACTTCTTAGGAATAAAAGGTTAGCGATCAAAAGACTTGAGCAAATGCTGGTGTTCGTGATTTCTTGTTGGTAGCCTAAATCCCATCCTGCTGGCAAACTCCTCTTTAGAATTTCTCAAATGATGGGACAGCACTAAAAGAACCCTCTACCTTGATTTATGTAGTAACAAATTTCAAATATGGGTTTGAAATACCTTGCTTCTATATACATCTACACATACAAACAAACACCTCCCAAATATTCGAGAGTTAAGGAAAAATCCAATTGGTCAAATTAGCTAATCTAGACTATAATAAGATTCATTCACCATTACTTCTACTGCTACAAAGGATACTGTCAAATGAGATTAGCAAGCAATGATCAAACACAGTTTGTGTACCCTCTATGAATCTTTAAGTCTGCAAAGACATTTAAATATATACTTGACACTTGAACAACTATAGTAGCCATCTTTGCAGTGATCAAGGACTCTATAGTATCTAAAATGTTCTTAGCCATGCAAATTTACATAGGTACTTTGAACTTACTGAACTTTTAATCAGAGTACTAAGCACATCTAAATAAAACAGAGGCTGAAAAGTGAAAACTAGCATTGACATTTGAAGAGTCAGCCAGAGACCCAGACGAACTGAGCTTAGAGATATATTCAATTCAGAAAAGGCTATCTGCCTGGATATTCAGACATGGAGCACCTCAGAGCATGTGACTCTTAAAAAAGATGCTCAGTATGAAGAACATGACACCTCTGTGCATTTCAGGGAATAAAATACAAACAGAAAACAAAGAAATATCAAAATAACTGATCTTGCAATATCCTGTAATCACAACTAAGGAGACAAGAAAGGCAGCACAGCACTCTGCTTCTCTTCTAAGGGAAGGATTTTTGAAGCCATGTTTCCTTTAAGTAAGAGTGACCTCTGGTGACGTTTTAATTGCACCTCAGTGTACTATGTTAAATTATTCTACAATTCTTTTACACTAGCAAATCATTTAGTACTACATTTTTAATTTCTTAGCAAAGTGATAAATGCTTTACTGCAGGACCTAAGGATTTCATGTAAATGCCCCCATTTTAATTAATTCATGGAAATTGTGCCCAAAGCTAAATTAAGATTCCGTCTGAAACACGGGGCAGTATTTTCTTAAAGGAGACTAAGGCTCATTTTCAGGAGTGACTCATATAATATGGCATTAAATGAGCTGATACTAAATGATGACAACACAAACTTATCACAGCCTCGGGGCATATCTGGATGAATGCTGGAAGGGTAACTATTTGTACAATATGCTTTTCACTTTAGCACAAACTTCTGGTAAGGGCCGGGTTCCCCAGCCCACCCCACCCCCAGCAGCAAGGTCGGTTTCTAACATGCCTACTAGCACTTTCTTGAAATGCATAAGAGCTTGCCTTACTCCCTACAACCTGATTTAAAAAAAATTCTTGAGGGGGATGGGGTGTGGATGTAGGACTAAGGGGGCTTTCTTCCAATCCCTCAAGGAAAGAAAAGCCCTATGGTGGAGATTTCAATCTGAATAACACTTCGAAAACTTTTTCCAATTTCCAGATTAAAATGCCTTGAGGTCGGCTGAATCAATTTGGCTAGCATCTTTAGATCAGACTCACATTGCCAGTCCAGAACTGAGAGGTTAATACATCGTCACTGAACCAACAAAATGAGAAACACAGCACATCACGATATACAAGCATGTGCACTTGCAAATGAACCTGAATGGCAGGTTATGTTTTTCCTTTAAGCAACAGCCTTCTAATTCTGAGGGGTCTCTCCTTCTCGTAATTCTGGGGACTAACCAGGTTTGCCGCCTGGGCTCTGCTGCGGAGCCTGCCCGCCGCTGCAGCGCCCGAGTTCTTGGTACCCGATTCCGCAGGGCGCCAACTGCAAACATCTACGCTAATTCAGGACCCGGCCAGGTCGGCCAACGATTTCCTTTCTGACATAAATCCTCCAAAATGTATTCATAGTAAAAAGAAATAAATGACATATTGGCATGCTCTTCTCTCCTCATCTCCTGCTATTCTCTCTCTCTGGTCTCTCTCCGCCTCAATATTCTCATGCTAATTTTAGGTTTTACTAGAACTTGAGCTTTCTCAATGAATATTCAAAACAACAGCACACAGACAAAATTCAGCTCACAGACAAGTCAAAAACAGGCTTTGTGTATTACAGACCTGACAAGTGGAAAAACCATTGTAAACCATCCTATCCAAGCGTTGGGACTTTGCGATGTTTTTTAAATGCCTCATTTTCAGAAGCAGACCAGTGATTCCATTTGTAAAACTCAATTATTTTTTTTAAAAAACACGAATTCTCAGTTGACAGTATAAGTTTTAAAAGATTTGCTGTACTCACAAGTATTCCCTGCTGCTAATGTACTCCAGGGCTGGGCAGACAAAAGAGCGAGCATCCTGAGACAGGCTCCCGCGGCGGAGTCCATGTTCACAGTCGCCGGGGCTCCCCACCCCAAAACCCCAGGTGTCCAGACAGCTGCTCTGAGCCGGAGTCTGCAAGCTCCCTCCCGCTCGGGGTAGCTAGCGCTCCCTCCTCCGGGCTCGGCGAACCCGCGCAGCCGGCGGGGCGGGAGCCCCAACCTGCAGCCACACCCCCACCCCCACCCCCACCCGCTCCCGCCGCGCTGCGAGCTCCACGCGTCCCGGGCGCTCCTGGCGGTGGCGGGAGGAAGTGCGAGTCAAGTCGGTGAAGGTCTTCAACCTGCGCTCGCTCCGAATCCGAATCCGAATCCGCGGTCCTAGCTCCTTCACCGGCAGGTTTCCCACTCTGAACAGCTGAGCAGTTCAGTGGACTTCAGTCTGAGACCGAGCTTCACCACGCTGATGATGCTTGAGCATTAACACCGATGCTAGGAAAAAGGTGAGTTTCTTTTTTTTTTGGTTGAAAAGAAGTTAGGACAAGTAACTAACCCGGTTTGAAGAAAATATTTACATGTACTGAGAACTGTTGTAAAAAAGACTGCTTTTGTTTTCTCAACTCATTTAATGATTCATATTTAAAACTAAAAACCTAAAGAACCTTATTATGGTAATCATTTCGAAATATATACGGTTATATATACAGTGTTATGTGTCAAAATACATCTCAATAAAGCTGGAAAAAATTAAAATTAAAAAATAATTAATTAAAACACCGACCCGACTTCTACTATAATGTCAGCATTTTATTATGTATATTCCTACTTGGAGATTTGAGAACTGTGGTCAGCAGGTATAGAAAACTAAAAACTGGCATCCTGGGAGAAGGAATCTTACTCCAAATATCATCAGGGAAGTGACCTTATGTTAAGTAGGTAAACTGAATACACTTAATTGAAGAATGAAGAGTTTTGAATCAACTTCTATATACTGTATGTGTATTCCTTTCCATTCAAATTCTTTAATACAATTACCCAAAAGTTCATATTGAAAAATGATGGAATAGAAAAGGCATCTTAAATAAATAAATAAATGGATAGATAAATAAATGGATAGATAAATAAGCAGATAAATAAATTGTTTCAGAGTATACAGATAGAGACCTGATGGCCCATGGAGGAAGAAGGATTTCAAGATCCATGACCTTGAGGTAAGTCACATGGCCTCCTCTACTTCCTAAAGAGGCTGCCAGCAGATGTAAATGAAGGAGGTATGAGCATGGCATCACTAGGATCAATACTCTCCTAAAACTGTGACCAGACTCATGACAAATGTGCTGAGACTTAGGAACAGTGTCCAGGCATTCTTGCACCATCCAAAGGGATCAGAATATGAAAGTAACTTTAACCTTGAGTAGGGCATTATATGCCTGAGAACAAAGCAGAAAAGCTGTTTTTATTATTTCTATTCTGCAACCTGGGTAAAAAACAAAAACAGGAATAGAAAATGTAAATAGCTTGGCAAGGCCACAGAATTTACAAGTAGAATTTGACCCAAATATGTAGATTCTGATCCCAACTTTCCAGCTTTCTCCACGCCTACTCAGGGCCCCTGGGAATCAGGAACTCTTCCCACCCACCCCATCAATCAGCAGTCCCGGGAAACACTGAGCAAAGCTTGCTCGGAGGGTGCATTTAGAACCTTGAAAAAAGCCACAAGCGGTAGAGTGACCTTCATTTATTAGTCAGACATTTTCCTAGTGCCTAATACATGTCCCAGAACCTGAATATGGTATTTCTAATTTTTAAAGCAAATATAAATTAATGATTTACATTAAGTGTCTAATATTTTTTAAAGCCTATACAACAGACAGTCTGTGTGTGTGTGTGTGTGTGTGTGTGTGTGTGTGTGTAATCTGAATAAATGGTCACAGCATTCCTTTGAGGTAAATGTTACTCTGCCCATTTAATGGATAGACAGACTAACCTCAGAGAGTTTAATGGATGTGTCACAAAGCAAGCCAGACTTGGACCAGGTCAGCTGAGCTCTGAAACCCCTTCTCACTGGCCCTCAGGTCTCTGAAACAGAAAAGTTGTCACCTGTGAAAACTCTATTCAGTTGTTCATGGGAAATCCATTTAAAATGGGTTAGAAGGCGCCTCAATAATTGATGTCAATTAAAACCAAAAAGGACAATGCTGGTAAATTACTTGAGCAGACATTCAGGATGGATTTTCCAAGTCAGAGATGAAACAGCCCACGAGGGATTGAGATTTGCAGGCAGATGTCCTTGTGCAGTGCACAGCACTGTCCACTGGACAGCACTGGGGCTATTACATGATCTTCCAAGACAAGGGCAGCCCCAGGTGAGGAGGCTTGAAGAGACCAGGCAAAGCAGGGCCCAAAGCAGGGACTTGCTAGCAGACAGCTGAGGCGACTCCTGGTTTTACCCCTTTCCAGCTGCCTTCTTTCGCTGGAGACTTCGTGGCTTTGTGCTTCACTTTTCTTGTTTGTAGAATGGTGATGATAGCCAGTCACAGAGCCATTATGAAATTACAGGTCTGAAACCCCCACAAAGGGATGGAAACTGCTGAGCATTCCACGTACCAGCCCCAGAGCTGCCCTGGGAGTTGGTACCCACCCGTGAGACCCCCGGCAGCTGCTCAGCATCTGTGATCCTCAGCTTCCTTGTCTGTTTCATAAGGTAATAGAAGTCTTACCAGCAGAGAACTGATCCAAGGGTTACAGGAGAAAATGAATGTCAAGTACTTAACACCATGCTCATCCACAGGGCGCTGGATCAGGTAGGCTGATGCTAGAGCTCCAGGCTCAGAGGAGAAAGGATGCCTAACGGGAACGCCAAGGCCTCCAAGCTAAATCCCTGCAGGTCAGGGGCAGTCCGCTGCATTCTGTGACCTGTTTCCACAGCCCTTTGCTCTTTTATATAAGAAAGATGACAGATAATCAACAAGGACCTACTGTATAGCACAGGGAACTCTACTCAACATTCTGTCATAATCTATATGGGAAAAGAATCTGTAAAAGAACGGATACATGTATATGTATAACTGAATCACTTTGCTGTACAACTGAAACTAACACAATATTGTAAATCAGCTATACTCCAATATAAAATTAAATTAAATTTTAAAAAATCAAAACAAAGGAAAGGTGAAGAAAATGTGTAGATCTAATCTTGCACATTTCTATAAGTGATGATTCAAACCCCACAAATCACGCACGCGCATATATGTATGTGTCTGCAGAGTTCACACCAAACACAAAAGAGAACTTGAAATCAGCACACGTCACAAATAAAAGACAAGAAATCAACTTCCGATGTTCAGAAGTGTGTGGACCCTCATATGTGTAAGTGCAGACAGGCTGCCTAGGAAAGTAGATTCTAAGTGAAACTACACCCTTGGCAGTTCCTGACCAAAGTCTTCTGTTTTCCTGCTCACCTGGGAGCAGTCTGTGCACTCAGGATTCCCTACCGAGAAGAGGAAGGATCAACTCACCCCACCCGAATGAAATCCTTTCTCAATGCTCTCCATAGATCAAAACATGACTCCATTCATTTTTCTTCTTTATTCAGCAGTTTTCTCCCTGTAAATTATTTCTGCGTGTTTTATCTAAATCTGGGAATACATGTAACTTTACTCTTGTAATGGGAACAGATTTATCATTAAATCCTCTGAAAGAATACTGTGAATCAAATAGAATAGTATTTCTATTAGGAGTCATTTTTCCGATAAGCCCCCAGGCAACAAATCCTGAAGAACAATTATGGAGAGACAGACTGCAGGGAGAAGAACTGTCACATGTGTGATAAAAAACACACTGCACGGTGTCTTTGCAGGTTATCTCTGATGAGCTATGTGCCCTATAACTAGCCCTTGGAAGCCCTGGTTTTAACAACCAAAGGATTATGCATCTAATTACATAAAATCTCAGCTAGAGAATAGTCAGCCTCATATTGTTACCCGAAAAACTAGGTTCGCCTCTTGGTGGGTGTCGAGCCAAAAGACACAACCAAGACAAAGAGTGAGAGAAGGAAGGATTTGTTACTTGCAGCAAGTAAGTAGAACACCAGGGATCTTTCCCAAAGCAGTGTCTCCCCAAACAGCAAAACTGGGGAAGTTTTAAGCTAAGGGTACATGGCTATTCATGAAAGGACTTGGGAGGTAGGCAGAGCCCAGGCGTTAGTTGATTGAAATCCGGAGGATCAGAAAAGGTCAAGGCCATCATCCCTTAGGTTCCGTTTGACCTGGTGCTTGAGTGCTTCAGGCTAATCCCTACCATGGAAACAGAACTGGAAGTCTTTACAACTGATACATTATTACTAGTGCTACTTCTCTTGCCTGATAACAGTCAGCATTCTTGTTTTCCCTTAAGATCCTTAATTACTGAGACCTGTTCAAGGGCAAGCACTCTGGCCAGGCTTAGATCACAAAATGGCTTGTACTAAATGAATAGGTGTTCTCTTATGGCCAGAAAGCCATGCCTGGTTTTCTTTCTCCATAGACCCCCTACCTTATCTGCTTATAATATTTCTTTCCAATTCAGCCCATTTCAACCCAGGAGGACTTTTGGGGACTAACAAACACTGGTATCTAAGATAGAACAAACCACAACTAAGAACTTGAAGTATAAAAGCAATACTGCATGGTATTTCCAAAAGTGCTTAATAAACATTTCACAGGATTGCGCATAAACAACACACTTTTCCTGACATTCTGGCACAAGTAGAATCAGAGAGGCTTAACGTTAAAATGAAGTGCAGAGTCAGCTGTCCAGCATCCTACCCAATTCAAGCACCACAGTCTCCAATATCATCTTGCACACATGTCCACTGATGGCAGCAGCTGAGGTGCATACATATAGAGAAAAGGGAGATTCTAGAACTTCCTTCTATCATATCACAAAGAAGGATAAATTCACAGAATCAACTACATGAGTGTCCAGGAAAAAAAATTCTTTTTTTTTTTTTTAAACTTTTTAAATTGAGATATATTATACCCTTTAAACAAAATTTCTAATTTTATGAAAGGCATAAAAGGTCACAATTTTTCTTTACTTCTTTGGGGTAGGAAGAGGGAGGCAGAGTTGAGTGTATCCTTGAAAGTCCTTTTCTAATTTAAAATTAAAATCAACATCTGATCTTGACCTAAGAATTTTTCTATTGAGGTATAATTGACATAGAACACTGTATTAGTTTCAGGTGTACAATTCAATGATTTGACATTTGTGTGTATTGCAAAATGAACATCACAGTAAGTCTGGTTACCATCAATCACCATACACAGTCACAGATTTTTTTCTTTCTTCTTGTGATGACAACTTTTAAGATTTACTTGCAGCAACTTGTAAATATGCAATACAGTATTAATAACTATATTCACCATGCTATACATTACATCCCTGTGGCTTATTTATTTTATAACTGGAAATTTGTACCTTTTGAACCCCCTTCACTCATGTCACCTACTTCCCACCCCCATCCCCACCCCTCCAGTCTGGCAACCAACTATCTCTTCTCTGTATTTATGAGCTCCTTTTTTTTCTTTTTAAGATTACTCATATAAGTGAGACCATAGGTTATCTTTCTCTAACTTATTTCACTTAGCATAATGCTCTCGAAGTCCCTCCATGTTGTCACAAATGGCAAAATTTCCTTTTTCTTAATGGCTCAATAGTATTCCAGTGTGTGTATCACATTTTTTTAGCCATTCACCCATCAATGAACACTGAAGTTGTTCCCGTGTCTCAACTATTGTAAATAATTCTGTAATAAACATGGGTGTGCATATATCTTTTGGAGTTAGTGTTTTCATTTTCTTTGTACAAATACACAGAAGTGAAATTGCTGGATCATATGGTAGTCCCAGTTTTGATCTTTTGAGGAAACTCCATGCTATTTTCCATACTGTCTGTACCAATTTACATTCCCACCAAGAGTGCACAAGTGTCTCCTTCTCTCCACATCCTTGCCAACACTTGTTATTTCTTATCTTTTGATGCTAATCATACAAACAGGTGTGAAGTGATAGCTCATTGTGGTTTCGATTTGCATTTCCCTGATGATTAGTGACGTTGAGCATCTTTTCCTATACCTGTTGGTCAACTGTATGTGTTCTTTGGAAAAATGTCTATTCAGATCCTTTGCCCATTTTTAATTAGATTGTTTGTTTGCTATTGAGTTGTGTGAGATCTTTATATATATTAGCTATTAGCCCATTATCAGATACATGATTTGCAAATATTTCTCCCATTCAATTGGTTGCCTTTTCATTTTGTGGATGGTTTCCTTTACTGTACAAAAGCTTTTTAGTTTGATGTAGTCTCACTTGTTTATTTTTACTTTTATTGCCTTTGCTTTTGGTGTCATATCCAAAAAATCATGGCCATGACCAATGTCCAGGAGCTTACCGTATATGTTTTCTTCTAGGAGTTTTATGATTTCAGGTCTTAAATTCAAGTCTTTATTCCATTTTGAGTTAATTTCTGTATGGTGTAAGGTAGTAGTCTAGTTTTATTCTTTTGCATGTGGCTGTCCAGTTTTGCCAACACCATTTGTTGAACAGACTGTCCTTTCCCCATTGTATATTCTTGGCTCCTTTGTGATCAATTAAGTGACCATATATGTGTGCGTTTATTTCTGAGCTCTCTATTCTGCTCCATTCATCCATGTGCCTGTTTTTATACCAATACCATACCATAGTTTTGTAATATAACTTAAAATCAGGAAGCATGATGCTTCCAGCTTTGTTCTCTCTGAAGATTGCTTTGGTTATTCATGGTGTTTTGTGGGTCCTTACACATTTTAGGATTTTTTTTGCTCTGTTTCTGTGTAAAATGCCATTGGAATTTTGATAGGGATCGAATTGAATCTGTAGATTGCTTCTGGTAGTATGGACAGTTTAACAATATTAATTCTTCTAACCTATGAGCCACAGAATATCTTTCCATTTATTTGTGTCTTCTTCAGTTACTTTCATCAGTGTCTTATAGTTTTCAATGTACAGGTCTTTCACCTCCATGGTTAAATTTATTCATAGGTATTTTATTCTTTTGATGCAATTGTAAGTGGTATTGTTTTATTACTAGCATATAGAAATGCAACCAATTTTTGTATATTGATTTTGTATTCTGCAACAGTACTAAAGTTGTTTATTAGTTCTAACGGTGTTTTTTTGGTGGAGTCTTTAGAGTTTTCTATATATAATACCATGTCATCTGCAAATATTGACAATATTACTTCTTCCTTTCCAGCTGGGTGCTGCTGATTTCTTTTTTTTTTTTTTTTTTTTTGCCTAATTACTCTGACTAGGACTTCTAATACTACGTTGAATAAAAGTGGCGAGAGTGGGCATCTTTCTCGTATTCCTGATCTTAGAGGAAAAGCGCAGAGTATGACATCAGCTATGGGCTTCTCATATACGGCCTTTATTGTGTTATAACCAATTTGATTTTATTGCACAGAACTGAATCTAAATTCAACCATAAGCATTTTAATGATTATCATTAAAAGTCTTTTTAAATTGAAAACAAGACTGAGAACTTGTAATAGTGCTGGATAATTAAAAAAATACACCCGTAAGGATTAAGTTTATTCCATAATTCCAGTGATATTTTTTTAGGCTGAAGTACTGATGAATGAAGTACTCCAATGTACAGGAATCTTGAAAATACTCTGAGTGAAATTAGTCAGTCATAAGGAACCATATATTATATGAGCCCATTGATATGAAATGTCAGAAAGGACAAACCTATAGAGACAGAAAGTAGATGAGTGTTTGCTTGGGGCTGTGGGAGATGGGAGACTTGTAGGCTAGAAAAAGAAAGATTTCTTGTTTTGGAAATTGATAAAATTTCCAAAATTTTTTTTATCAATAAAATGGATAAAATAGATTGTGGAGATGAATGCACAACTCTGTGAATATACAAAAAAACAATTGAATTGGACACTATAAGTAGGTGAATTGTACAGTAGGTGAATTATATCTCAAAGCTGTTTTTAAAAAGGAATACAGAAACTCTAGAAAAACATTGAATCCATTGACATCTACTTTACCACACTATTCCAAATAGAAATGTAACTGAAAAATGGGAGTTCAAAAACATAAGCAGTAGGGCTTCCCTGGTGGCGCAGTGGTTGAGAATCTGCCTGCCAATGCAGGGGACACGGGTTCGAGCCCTGGTCTGGGAAGATCCCACATGCCGCGGAGCAACTGGGCCCGTGAGCCACAACTACTGAGCCTGCGCGTCTGGAGCCTGTGCTCCGCAACAAGAGAGGCCACGATAATAAGAGGCCCGCGCACCGCGATGAAGAGTGGCCCCCACTTGCCGCAACTGGAGAAAGCCCTCGCACAGAAACGAAGACCCAACACAGCCAAAAATAAATAAATTAAAAAAAAAATGCCACCTCAAAAAATGCCACTTTGGCATAAATATGGTTTTGAGCGGAAAGCAATTGAAAATCAGCAGATGCAGGAAGAAATCTTCCCTCCCCTTTTCTCCCTAAAAGCAGGGCATGAATTTTCCCTGAGACCGGGGCCCCCTCTCCCGAACCAGGAAGAAGAGAGTGACTCTTGTCACCAAAGCTGGAGAATGGGCACTGAGGTGAGTCGACATAAACAAACCTTATGAAAATAGCGCTTATCTCCCATCAGTTTCCCCATATATTTCCTACTCACTTTCCTCCAAACCCCCTTTCCTTTCTTAAAAATGGAATATAAGCCCCCAAGTCTAACTACTTCTTTGAGTTTCACTTCCTTCCTGTTGGACTCTTTCACACAGAAAATATTAATTAAAATAATTTATGTTTTTTCTTCCATTATTCTGTCGTTTGTCAGTTTACTTTGCAGGCCCCTACGAATAAACCTAAGAGGGTGGAGGAAAGAAATTTCCTCTCAGACATTAGCAATGAAGGGGAAAAAATGTTTTAGTGGTGACATGGGAATGAACTTTGGAGTTGGTCAAATCATCACAATGGTCACATCAGTCATCTATGCTGAGCAACCCTCCCTTGGTATTCTTGTCCTGCCTCTATTTCTCATGATATCTGGTAGCACTGCAGTGCCCAGGAATGTAATGAGCTCTCTCCAAGGTGAGGCCTATATGCAGATATTATTTTATAAACTATTTCCAGAATCTTGTTCAAGGTAAAACCATACAATTCATGTTCTAAGTTCGAAGGCAGCTCAGCTCACAGAGAAGGCCTTTGAGAAAGCACAACATGCTTACGGGTCTCTGGCATGGTATCAATGTCAGCCTCTAGACTGTGTCAAAAGCAATTCTGCACTCCCTCGTATTGGCCAAACATGGGTAAAATACCTCTTCTGGTGCTTCCTTCTCTCTGATGATGTAGCTACCTGGGAGCCTGTAAGAACTCACTAATACTATGCTTTCTAAGAGCAGTTTCTGCTCTCACTCAAAATTGTATACTTTTTCTTTAATCCTGTGGATAGCTTCAAGATGAGTTTTTTGGTTTTTGGTATTTTTTACAATGGGATAACTTGATAATATATCTGAGAATACCCTTCCCAGTAATTCTAGTCTCCTTGACATCAGTAAGATACGGAAGAGAAAAAACTTTGTAAAATGGCGTTAAGGAAAATTATCCAAAAGCCTGAAAAAAACTAAAGGGACGTTTGCCTGTTCTTTCTTAGTTATGCTAGGGTTTGATTATCAGGCCTGCCTGCGGATTATCTGAATCTCTAGGCATGTACCTTTGCATCTTTGTTTAACTTGTTATTTACTATTGATAAAGGTATGGTGTAATTCTGAAGGGGTTGATGTTGATTTGTACCTTGATTTCTGTCAGATAGCAATACAAATAATGTCTGTTCAGTAGGGATGCAAATGATTCCTTTCTGATGGAAAATACAATTTCCAAAATTCAGAATGTTAGCTGATTTTCCCTACAGAACATGAGCTATTTTTTATCTAAAATCAGTAATCCTATTTAAGAATTCTTCCAGCTACTATAAAAGCTTCTACCCCATTTAGTTCTTTTGAATCAGCACTACCATCATGCCAGTTCTCTTATTAATGGGTTCATTAAATCTGTGCCATATACTCATTTAACATTTGCATGAGAGTCATGAGTTTAATTTATGAAAATGATACTTTGACAAGGAGCAATTGTGA
Source organism: Balaenoptera physalus (assembly GCF_965194825.1). Lineage (NCBI taxonomy): Eukaryota > Metazoa > Chordata > Mammalia > Artiodactyla > Balaenopteridae > Balaenoptera > Balaenoptera physalus. The sequence goes on from NW_028125370.1 coordinate 30,336, forward strand.
GTAGCACAATGTGCACCAGTCAACAAACCATGGGCACACAAAGTAAGGGCTACCTGCATGGACATACACACCAAAAAAACTGGTCACTTTCAAACAGTATCTCTGCTATCTTTTCCCTGCTTTTATTTGGGTTCATAAGGGCTCAGATTTCCCAATATCTAGTAGATATGTTAAGTTTCTCTGTTAAAAATATGTAGGCTTATATTTGTTTTAAGCTCATATATTATTTTTAATCAAAATTTTGGACTCTGCCCTTTTCCATAGGATAGTTAGTGCCTAGTGATTTGAGGGTGGGTCTGATAACAGGCTCCTATCCAAAGCTGAGATTTATTCTGGAAAGTTTAAGCCTGCAGCTCCATACTGTAGGTGTCCTTACACCTACAACACTGAGGTGTCCTTACTCACCACCACCTCCCTGCCCTGCTTGTTCCCGCTGTCTGCCTGGAGAGAACCCTGGGGAGAACCTCCACCACTGCCCCACTCTTCCTTCTTTTTAGTCTTCCCCCTTAGTTGGGGAGATTGCTTGTACACTTCTGCTTTTCCTTCTCCCTTCCCTTTGCCCCTCTTTTACCAAGTCTAATCATACTCCTTTGATGGGACTATTTCCCTTGCAATCAACTTCATTGCAATTGTTTTGATTAGTGGTTACTGGCACCATTCCCCTATCAAAAAGAACTAATCAAACACCTGACCTGGTGGGTGGGGATGAATTCCACTACGATGAGCAAAGGAGAGCTGAGAGGACACTGATTTCATAAATGGACTCGTGAATGTTTTAGTTATAAAGAGTTTTGTGTCCCTATACCATTTAGTAATTGTAGGCCTGTGAAACTGAATTTTAAATTAACCAAAACTCTGCATTGTTCAATTCAAAGGATATGTTCTACTTACTATTTTGTACCAGAACAAATGTTGAACTGGCACCAAAGATGAAATGACACATCCTACCAGCCCTCAACGAGGTCACAGTCCAATGGAGTTGATAGGCATGTACATATAACATGCAAGATTTCTTTTATACATATTGCAGAGGTATAAACCAGGTGAAATTAAGGCATAATTAGGGAGAAACACATGATTGAAGAATCTAAAAAGGCTTACCGGGGGCATTACATTTTATTTTATTATTATTTTATTTTAATGAAGTCCTGTTGCATTTTATATTGAGTTCTATGATCCATTTAATGTATATGAAAAGTGTAAGGTCTTTGTCTAGATTCATTTTTTTTTTTTTTTTGCATGTAGCTGTCCAGTTGTTCCAGCACCAAAATTACACACGGAGAAACAGACAATCTCAATAGGCCTATATCTATTAAAGGATTTGAAACTATAATTAATAACCTGCCAAAAAGAAAGCACTAGGGCCAGATTGGTTCACTGGTGAATTTTAACAAATAGTTTAGGGAAAATGTATGCTTATTCTCTAAAAATAGAACTAGGATGAATACTTTCTCATTCTAGGAAACCAGCATTATCCTAACACCAAAAGCATACAAAGCATTACAAAAAAAAGGAAAAATTCAGACAAATGAATATAGTTGCAAAAATCCTGAACAAAATATTAGTCAGTCAAATCCAACTATGTATGAACAGAATTATACACCATGGGCAAGTGGGATTTATTCCAGGTATACAAGGCTGGTTCAACATAAGAAAACCAACTAGTGTAATTCTTCATATAAACAGGTTAAACAAGAAAAACTATATGGTCCTATTAATAGATCCAGAAAAAGCATTTGACAAATCCAGCATTCATTCCTGACAAAAACGTTCAGTAAGCTAGAAATAGAAGGGAACTATTGCAACCTAATAATGAGAATTTACAAAACACCTACAGCTAATATAATATTTATTAGTGAGAAACTAGATGCTTTCTCACTAAGATTAAGAACAAGGCAAGGGGGCTTCCCTGGTGGCGCAGTGGTTGAGAATCTGCCTGCTAATGCAGGGGATACGGGATCGAGCCCTGGTCTGGGAAGATCCCACATGCCACGGAGCAGCTAGGCCCGTGAGCCACAACTACTGAGCCTGCGCGCCTGGAGCCTGTGCTCCGCAACAAGAGAGGCAACGATAGTGAGGGGCCCACGCACCGCGATGAAGAGTGGCCCCCGCTTGCCGCAACCAGAGAAAGCCCTCACAGAAACGAAGACCCAACACAGCCAAAAATAAATAAATAAATAAATAAAAAAGAACAAGGCAAGGATATCGCCTCAACACATTCTTTCAACATTGTCCTAGAATTCACAGCTAATATAATTAGACAAAAAAAGGAAATTAAAAGTATATAAATTGGAAAGGAAGAAATAAAACTGTTTTTGTAGATGACATGATCATCTATGTAGGAAATCTCACAGAATCAACAAAAAACTTTGAGAACTAATAAGCAATTATAGCAAGGTTGCAGGATACATTTTTCACATATACAAATTAATTGCTTCCCTGTACACCAGCAATGTACAACTGGGTTTTGAAATTAAAAAACACAATATCATTTACATTAACACCCAAAAATGAAATACTTAGGTATAAGTCTAAGAAAATATGTGTAATATCTATATGAGGAAAAACTACAAACCTGTGATGAAAGAAATCAAATAATTTAAACAAATGGAGAGATACTACATGGTCATGTATAGGATGATCAAAATTGTTAAGATATCAGTTCTTCCCAACTTGATCTACAGATTTAATTAATCCCAATCAAAATCCCAAGTGATCTTGTGGATATTGACAAACTGATTCTAAAGTTTATAAAAACCCAGAATGGCTGACACAGTATTGAAGGGAGAGAACAAAGTTGGAGGATTAACATTACCCAAAATCAAGACTTACTATAAAGTTAACAGTAATCAAGACAGTGTGGTATGGGCAAAAGAATAGACAAATAGATCAGTGGAACTGAATAGAAAGCCCAGAAACAGACCAAGACAAATACAGTCAACTGATTTTGACAAAAGAACAGAGGCAATATGATGAACAAAGATAGTGTTTTCAACAAACAATGTTGGAATAACTAGACAGCCACAGGCAAAAAAAAAAAAAAAAAGTGAATTTTGAAACAAACCTTACACCTTTCATGAACATTAAGTTAAAATAGAGCACAGACCTAAATATAAAACACGAAGCTATAAAACTTCTGGAAGATAACATGGAAGAAAATCTTCCAACTCTACAACACTCTGGAAAAGGCAAAATTATGGAGACACTAAAAAGATTAGGGGTTGCCAGGAATTAGGGACAAGAGAGGAATGATGAACAGGTAGATTACAAGAATCTTTAGGGCACTGAAACTATTATGTATGAGATTGTAATGGTCAATACATGTCATTATACATTTATCCAAACCTATAGAACGTACAACACAAATAGTGAACTCTAATGTAAAACTTAATTAACAACAATCTATCAGTATTGGTTCATCAATTGTGAAAATGTACCACTAATGCAAGATGTTAATAATTGGGGAAAAGGGAATGGGGCGTTGGCAGGAGAATAGAATAAATGGAATCTCTATATTTGCTTAATATTTCTGTAAACCTAACACTGCTCAAAAAAACGTTTCTAATTAAAGAAAGAGTGGCAGAGAGAGTTGTAGATTTGTAGCAAAGTGCTGATTCATGAAGGTTTTAGAGATTTAACAAAAATGCAGTAAGTGATTGCTTAGGGCTAGGAGGCTTGTGGGGATAGTAGGGTGATAGGTATGGGATTTCTTCTTGAGGTGACAAAAATGTTTTAAAATTAACCGTCGTGATCACTGCACCTATCTGTGAATATACTAAAAACGACTGAATTTTACACTCTAAATGGATGAGTTATAATCATATGTGAATTATATCTTAATAAATCTGGCTAAAAAATTAAATGGCCTAGATCTGTGTTATTAAATTAAATAAACAGCACTTAATAGTTTTTCTATAGCTGAAGTGTATGCTGTAAGGTTCTAACATATGACTTCTTCCCAGGAAGTCAATAATGTTTAAAAGTATAAAATTTCAGAGTTAATATCAGTTTTTTACAGATTTCAATGACAAGAGAATCACAGATGCAAGGGCCAAGAGCCAATAAAATAGTTTCCTTCCAGATCACAGACTAATGAATAAGATTTCCAAATGTCAATATTGATGACATGGAAAAGTATACACTATTAATTTGGAGTGAAGCTGTCAGCATTTCTTTTTGAATGAAAACGATTACAAAACCCTCTTCCCCAAACACACACGTACAAATGCCGAAGAGTGCATCTTCCTTCGTGAAGCTACCAACTCAGCAGCCTTCAATGAAGGGCATACAAAAGATGGAGCGCACTACAAATATCCGTTGTTGCCACCACCTCAGTAACAGAGGAGTGGCTTTATCATCGGAAGTAATCGAAAGAAAGAAAGAACAGATGGACGTCTGGTTTATGGGGACTCACACAGTAAGCGTCACCCGAGGTGGAGGGCTTGCCACGCATAGAAATTAGGTGTTAGAAAGAGGGAACATGAGCGCAACAGAGAGGAAGACGGTCTGGAGAAGGGATGCTCAATTATTTTATTCGGTTGTTTTCTTTTGTGATATATGTCTGACAAACTGATTGCACAGAATCGCATTCTCTTACTGAGTGAAACTAATGAGTGTAATTATTTTCAATTGAGGCTATCTTATAAAAAAGCTGAAGAACTCGGGGGCTTCCCTGGTGGCACAGTGGTTTACATCCTGCCTGCTAATGCAGGGAACGTGGGTTCGAGCCCTGGTCTGGGAAGATCCCACATGCCGCGGAGCAACTGGGCCCGTGAGCCACAATTACTGAGCCTGCGCGTCTGGAGCCTGTGCTCCGCAACAAGAGAGGCCACGATAATGAGAGGCCCGCGCACCGCGATGAAGAGGGGCCCCGGCTCGCCGCAACTAGAGTAAGCCCTCGCACAGAAACGAAGACCCAACACAGCCAAAAATAAATACATTAATTAATTAATTAAAAAAAAAAAAAAAGAAAACCCCAAACATGATAAATATCAATACAAAGAAAACCAAGCCTGGGCACATCATACTCAGATTACTGATGAGTAAAGATAAGGAGAAAATCTTTAAAATATCCAGAAAATAAAAGACACAACACATACAGAGGAACAAAAAAAAAAAAAAAAAAAAAAAAAAAATGCTGAAGAACTAAAACCAAAAAAAATGATTTCTTTTGATTCTTTTAAAATATCCTATGAAAAGCTAGCTTTTAATAGGGACTTTAGATCGCTGTTATTTGGGGTATTTTGTACACTCTCTTCTATAGTTTCTTATTCACCTCTGTTTCATCAAGTGAAAAATCACATTTCATTGTACTTGTGCTCCATTTGTTCTCTATATAACATCTTCCCACCCTTGTTTTAGTATTATCTAAGATCTTGGGAGATTTCAATCAAAAACGTGTGGATGATTTTGGACTCTAAGCTTGGAGCATCCACCAATTATGTTTGAATTCACGAGACTGAAATAGCTATTGGCAATAGTGTAACCAAGAGAGGAGACCCCTTCTTACACCTCACACATGTACATTTCACATGAGTGCCTTTACTGTAGCTTTATGACAAAGATGTTTAACCACCTGGCAATTAAAAAACAAAACAAAACACTTTGGTGCTCTAAATTCTTGTCATATTCTTCAAACTTATTGTCCTAAAAATATTTGTATAAACAACTGAATTTCAAAGGCATATTGTTAAAAGCTTTCTTATTATATATGCATATAGATCAACTTCTTAAACACTGTAAGCTGTAAGATGGAAGAATTTCTGCATCTAAGTGCATGCTTCTTTTCTTAGACATATTTGCACAATCATTGCAGGCTAAAATTGATGGTGCTCCTGAATGCAAGTTCCCTATAAGGTAAAATTCAGTTTCCTGTACTTCATTCCTATAATCTATAAATATTGAAATGAGGTCACTAGAAGGTAAGTTCATTTAAAAATTTAACTAAATTATTTTTGTAGCACATTGAATATTGTTTATTAGCATATATATTTTAAGGCACTGACTTACACAGGAATGATTCCCAGGGTGAAAACATGTATGTGATGTTTTAGAGAATAAAACAAAATTATTTTTATAACATATGTATATATATAAATGCATATATTAGCCAATATCCATTTGGAAACCTTTATTCTATTCAAACTTAATACTCCACTTCCAAAACGATATGTCCATGTAAAGTTGATAAAGTTCACCTCTTAAAACATGTCTATGTTTAAAAGACACAAAGGTGCACTATACACCAAATTCTGTTATTTAAATTTGTATTTCATATATAAATTGGACTACACTGCATTACGTAATACTCCATAGGTACTGAATAAGTAATAAAAACTAAAAATAGTATTTATCTAGATGATATGATTGACCGGAAGGTATGTCCTGGATTATTATAAATATTTCAAGAGGAGGAGGATTATCTATAAAACCTTTTTCATCTGAAGTCCTGGGTCTTATGATATAGATAGAACTTTATCTAAACATGTAGAGTTTCCTGATTTCCTTTGAAGAAATCAGTAAGAAACTCTTTGAAAAGAAGAAAAAAACAAAACAAAACAACAAAAGCAAGCGGCAAGTTAAAACAGTTTATGTTGCTCTTTGTTTTACTAGATCTTATTTAATTTAAAATCAATTTGAAATCTCTAGTAATATGTAATGTTTACTTAAGTAGAAGCAATTAGACAAATAGTGTTTTAAGTACAGATGTACCCAGCCACTCCGATAATTCATTTTAAAGACACCTTAAGATAATAGGCTGAGATTTCCAAATAGATTTAGTTACAGGAGGGCTGGCTAACAAAGTCACTTCTAAAAGTTTGTGCCCTGATATTACAAACACCAACATAAAATATTGCCTATTATCTTTTGATCTCAATTTTGCATTAAGTTTTGGATGTATAACTGTAAAAAGCAACTTTATAATTCAGTGGTATTTGGGGGCAAACTTAATAATATTTTTTCCAGAAAAAAATATAATGGAAGCAAAAAATCTCTATTCAATTGGAATTTTTAAATTTTAGTCACAAAATTAATAGAGGCACATAGTTTAAAAAGTCAAATAGCACTAAAATGTTTACTTTGAAAATTAGCTTTTCACAGAAGCTGTGGAACTTGGGCAAGTCATTTACCTGTCTGTGCTTCAGCTCCCTCATGTGTAAAATGGGGATAATAATATGTCACAGAGGTGACTGTGAGGATTAAATGAATTAACGCATGTGAAAGACTTGGTACAATGCCTGGCCATAGCAGGATCTTTATAGATTCAACTATTATTATTACTGTTCCCACCCTCAGAAGTAATCGTCTCGATTCCCATAAACAGTCTCTGTCTCTTTCAGAACAGAATTTTTCCTCCTACTCTCAATTAAATGTAAATCTGTTTGAGGGGAAGCACAGGATATGCATTCATATTTAGTTGAAGTTAAAATTTCAAAATTTGGAACACATCTACCTGATTCCTTTTTCTCATCCTTCTTGATAGAATATGGAATGTTTGTTTTCCAGTTTATCTAATCCAAAATATTCAAAACACTTTCAAGGTCTGTAGAGAACAGACCTGTGGTTGCCATGTGGGGGGGTGGGGGGAAGTACTGGGAGTTTGGGATTAGCAGATGCAAACTAGTATATATAGGATGGATAAACAACAAAGTGCTACCATATAGCACAGGGAACTATATTCAGTATCCTGTGATAAACTGTAATGGAAAAGAATATGAGAAAGAATGCATATATATATATATATATGTGTATATATATATACATATATGCATATATATATGTGTATATATATACACACATATATATGTGTGTGTGTGTATATATATATATATATATATATATATATATATATATAACTGGATTACTGTGCTGTATAGCAGAAATTAACACAACATTGTAAAGTCAACTATACTTCAAGAAAATAAATTAAAACAAAAAACTCTTTCAGGGTCTGAATAATAATCATCTTTCAGAATTGAGCCTAAATTTACAGCTGGACTTACACATATATCTTTCTATCTCAAAATAGATTTTATAGAGGTAAGTCATTGTCTCAGTTTTTGTCATTACTTATAAGCTTATGTTTTGATAGAGTTTATATGGAAATACCATGTGGCATAACTGCCTATTTCACACCCTAGGAGGTGGCAAGGGTATAAGGACTCATCATCGACCCAGATTCTCATCTGATTCAACTAACTGGCATTTCAGTCTCACAAGCAACATTTGAAATTTTTATTGCAAGGAACTAATGGGATGAAGAACAACACAAGTAATCAAATCAAATAAAGGCATCTGCTGGAGTGGGATCCCAGGGTCCCACCCCACAGCTTTTTATGGAGAATTTTGTTTTCATGGAAAGGCCAGAATTCCCTAGGGGTGGAGTTTCATGATCAGAAAGTAAAGAAAAACCTCTATGTATTATTAATATCAACACACAAAATAATACAACTGCATTACACATTTCTCAATTTAGAATAAGGATAGCATGTATGAACATGTTTTGGGAAGGTTACTGAAATTCTCTAAATCACTTTGATATCCTTAAGTTTCTTAAGGCATTTATCAAAACTCCACAAGAACAGAACTCTTCTTTGTTGCTTGAGTCAATAAAAATCTGACTCAACTTCTATTTTAGGTCACAGATTTTTAATGGAGTAAACCAGGATTTCCTTCGTAATGAAACTACAAGGCCTGCACTATACTGCAATTCAGTAAACTCTGAATTATAAATGCTAAAATTCCTTTTGACAGTAAGGAGTAGCATAATTCTTTGTTGGGAGCAACATTATTGACAATTTTCCTTAAGAAACGGAGAATTTATTAAAGCATCTTATGGGCTCACAGAATCAATAAGAGGCTGAAGGACTGGGCTTGGGAAATAAGTAGAAACCAAATACCCCTGGATCAAGGGTGGGAGTGGGTGAGGGGGCAGGACCATATTTGCCTTTTGGTTGGACCCTGCTGCCCCCTTTATTTTTGCCTGTTCAGGACCAACCAAGAGCTAACAATCCTCTCATTTTTAGTTTTTTTTGAGGAACCGCCCCTACTTCTGGGTATATAGTTAATGGAATTGAAATCAGGATCTCATTAAGATTTCTGCACTCCTACATTCACTGCAACAATATTATTCACAATAGCCAAGATGTGGAAGCAACCTAAATGTCCATCAACAGATGAATGGATAAAAGATATGTGAGATATATATAATGGACTATTATTCAGTGTTAAAAAAGAAGGAAATCCTGCCATTTGTGACAACATGAATGAATGTGGAAAAATTATGCTAAGTGAAATAAGTCAGACACAGAAGGACAAATACTACATGATACCACTTACGTGAGGAATCTAAAATCGTCAAATCACAGAAGCACAGAGTAGAATGGTGGTTGGCAGGGGCTGAGGGGAGGGGGAAAAGAGAAGGTGTTAGTTAAAGGGAACAAAGTTCCAGTTATGCAAGATGAATAAGTCCTAGAGATCTTCTGTACAGAATAGTGCCTCTGGTTAGTAACACTGTACGTGCTCTTAAAAATTTGCTAAGGGGATAGATCTTACGTTGTGTTCTTATCCCAAAATAATAATAATAAGAAGAAGAAGAAGAAGAAGGAGAAGAAAAAGGGTGGAAGAAAAGAACAACAACCTGCTTAACACAGAGTGCAGGTCACAGCCCCACTCTCATCTGCAGGTGAAGTGGTTTCCACAGTAGCAGGAAACACGCTGCCTCTCAATAGGAAATCACATCTGGGTTAATTCCACAGAGTCAGGGGCGGGTGGGTGCTGGACAGTCGAAAAATAACAAGCACAGTTTCCCAGATTTACATCTATTCATGTACATGAAACAGGCTGGGACCTGGGAGCCTTTGCTGCAGTGCTGCAGTGCTTGCACCTGGACAAATGTCTCTTAGAGCAACAAAATGCAAAGAAACTATAAGGGACTAAAAATAACTGCGTGCATGCACAGTTGGGGCAAATTCTGGACAAAAGATACAGAAAGACCAAAAAAGCCCAACTGCCACTTCTGAAGAGCTAGAAGCAAAAACGGGGGTCGGGAGCAAAGGCTGGGTTCTGCGCATGCCCCCTGCACTCAGCACCACCAAAGGGGTGGGCAGACCACCTAAGCCACCCCTCCGGCCCAACCGCGGGACACACCACTACCTCCCCCCCATATAAGGAACCAGCTGCCCCCACCCCCACCCCCAGGAAGTGAGCAAGGGAACCTGTTGCTTGTTCTCGCTCCCCCTGCTGCAGCAGGGGTCCCAATAAAGCTTTGCCTGAATTTCTTGTCTGGTCTCTGATCAATTTCTATTGATTAAGGAGGCCAAGAACCCTGGTCAGTAACATACACACTTCAAATTCCAGAAATTGTAAGTCTTGCTGAACACAATTATCTTTCAGATAAGGAAGGGTACCACCCACTCACCAAAGGCAGAAAACCTCAAGTCTCTGCATCCAGCCCCAATCCTAGGGTCTCTGGATGTTGTCTAATCCTCCTCTAAGATGGTCACAGGCACATCTACATCATCAGAAACCCACAGAGTAATGGTGAATGTAACCATCACTATAGTGGTCTATATAAAATGGTCTGACAAGGGAAAGGGATGGGGGAGGAAGATGAGTTATGGAGCATGGAAGGAAACATGTGTAGGCATGTGCTTCTGCATCATTCGTGATACTGTGACGTCCCTCAGCCACTCTCTGCTCCCTGGTCACCTTGTTCTCAGCCAGCACCAGGCTCATTGGTGTCTTCACTTGGTGACATGATCCAGACCTTCATTTCTGAAGGAACTGAGACCTTCACAGCCCAGCCAATGTGGTGTTGTTGCCTCTTGAATTTTCATAAGCTATAGATGTAGGGAGGAAGGACAGAAGATCCCTTTGATCATCAGAAAGGATTTCTCCCACCCATCTCGTAACACTTTTTTCCCAGCTTGCCTAGTGATCAGCAGAGCCCAGGATGCCAGGGGCAGCATCAGCTTTAATTCAGTGGAGCCACTGTTGTGCCAGCTGGTGGACGCATCCCTCCTATGGGTCAGACCATCTCTAAGTAATCAGAGCTGCAACTTAGTGACAGGAAGAAAAGGGTTTGTAAGCAGGTCATTAAATGGTTCACAAGTGAAAGTGGAAGTGGTCACTAGTTCAGAAGAATAGTCAGGTCCTATAAAACAACGTGTCATAGAAATGGTCAAGATGTATATATACACACTACTATATATAAAATAGATAACCAATAAGAACTTACAGTATAGCACAGGGAACTCTACTCAATACTCTGTAATGACCTATATGGGAATAGAATCTAAAAAAGAGTGAATACATGTATATGTATGACTGATTCACTTTGCTGTACAGCAGAAAGTAACACAACGTTGTAAATCAATTATACTCCAATAAAAATTAATTAAAAAAAATAAATGATACCAATCAAAAAAAAGAAAGATGTGACCCAGAGTACTGCTTCTGCCACTGAAGAGCTCTAGCTCAGCTGCCCTGGACCCATCCATATAGCTGGACAGGCCATTGCTCCTGCCTGCTGTGGTGCCCCCCTCCCCCAAGAACTCCACAACTGCAATCACAACAATAAAATCCGACTGCTTCTTAATCTTTTCCCCACTTGTTCCTGACTCTCAGTCTTGGGTTGCAGGATCCCAGTGGCCGAGCCCAAGGTTCAGGCCCTCACACTGGCTGCCAGAGGCACCAAGAAGGGGAATCTGCTCCCTTCATTCATTGTCATTCTGAATGAGTTGATACACCTAATTGTTGTATTTTCATGTCTTCCCAGAAGAAAACTGTCAAGGAACAGCCTATTGTAAACAAACTCTATTTAGAGTATAATTGAAGAACCAAATTAAAAAAAGAATCCTAAGCTTCAGTTAAATCAATAAATAATAAACACATACATACATATGTACATACATCAAAAGAAGAAGAGAACGTAACAGTTTATCCTCCAACTGACACATGAATACATTCCTTACTCTCAGCAGGTTCATAGAAGCAAACAGGGACCCCTGAGAGACTCAGGCCCTGTGCTCTCATTTTCCTTTTTAGTGCCGATGAAACAGCCTCCAAAGTGCTCACATGGTTAATTATTGGCAGAACTAGAGTAAAGATGCCATACTAAATATTGAGCTTCCTGGGAACACCATCCAAGCCTTACACATCCACCGCAAGTCACACGGTGCCTGTCACATAGTAAGCCCCAAATATTTTGTACTAAATGACCGAGTCCACACACTTTCCAATATATTAAGCTTTATGTACCTCCATTAATAAGCATTTCACAGTTAAGGATTGAATTTTAGACTTCCATTCCCCTCATCTCCTTAATTCCATGCTAACTGAAAGATAGCACCTTGAGAACACAGGAATTCTAGACATTCTGGTGATTCAAGTCATGTTGCAAAAGCAGAATTGTTGCAGGTTTTTTTCCTTCCTCAAATAATACTTGGCACAGAAAAAGCACACGGATGCAGCACACTGCGTTTTCCCCTGCCAGCAGCTCGCTCATGGAGCATCTACTCATGAAAACACAATTTTTAAAATTTATTTATTTATTTTATTGAAGTATAGTTGATTTACAATGTTGTGTTAGTTTTAGGTGTACAGCAAAGTGATTCAGTTATACATACATATATATATATATATATGCACATATACATATATATATTCTTTTGCAGATTTTTTCCCATATAGGTTATTACAAAATATTGAGTGTTTTCCCTGTGCTGTACAGCAGGTCCTTATGAAAACATTTTAATACCCAGATAGATAACCACTTATAGGTATTACAAGGATACCATTCAAAATAGGGAACAGTAAGTGACTCCTTCACATTAGGTCAGGCAGAGTTTGCTCATTTACTTTTTAAGTGGTTTTTATTGATTTTGTTTTGTTTTGTTCTGTTTTATTTTGCCTAAGAACTAGTGGGACAGAATCATTGAATGCGTAAGCTGAAAGGACTCTGGACCAATCCTCTAATGGAACAGATGAAGAGAACTCACCCAGAGACCAAGAACCTGGCCAGCACTCCTATCCCAGGGCTTTATCACCACCACACATGGTCTCGGGGGCCACGTTCATTGAATGCCTACCACTTGGTCTGTATCATATTTGATTTTACAGAGAAATAACAGTCACCTTTTCCTCCCTATTGCAGAAGGTATTCTTGTGACTTTGAGAGTGAGAATGCATTTAAAAAACATTTTTAAAGCACACCTTTCCAAATGCGAATATGAACATGTGGATGTTTTTGGTCTTGTACATTCAATACTATGAAACTACAGTGACTGAAAGAGTATAACTAAAATAGGAAAGAACACTCTCTTTTCTCCCTAAAAATGTGTCAGAATCATTGCGCTTATAAAAGCCTGGAATCACAAAAGTCATTGATGAAAAATATGATTGGGATAGCTCCAATTAGATACTTTCTACAATAGTTTTCTTTCCTCTTTCTCAAGTATTTTAAGCTACAGAGAAGCTCCTTAACTGTAATAGGGTTCATTGAAGACTGACTCTTCAGAGCTGAGCAGAGCCCAGGCTGCCCTCAAGCGCATGTGTGGGAGAGATGCTCTCAGTTCAAGGCAGGCTCTCTGTGCCCTGAAATCTGGCTAAAGCTGCACAGTGCTACGAAGACAACTTGTGAGGAAAGAGCGGGGAGTGTGCAGGAAAGCAACAGAGCCTGGCTCTCAGGGAAGATCACGGTACAGGGGCCAAATAGTCTGGGTTGGGCCTGGTCCCCAGTCCCCAGCAAACTTGGAAACACCACGAAATCACTTCAGAGTCTCTCAAACAATATGTCACTGTGAAGTCTTTAAATTCTATACCAGCTCTGTAACTCTTTATTTTCATCGCTTAATCCAGGGGTCCCCAACCCACTGTGCGAGGCCTGTTAGGAACCAGGAGGCACAGCAGGAGGTGAACAGTGGGTGAGAGAGAGAGAGAGAAGCTTCATCTGTTGCTCCACTCTGCTTGCATTACCACCTGAATCACGCCCGCCACTGTAGCTCACATTACTGCCTAAACCATCCCCCCTGCTTCCGTGGAAAAAACTGTCTTCCACGAAACTGGTCCCTGGTGCCAAAAAAGTTGGGGACCGCTGGAATCGGTTTGCCACAATTTACCATGTAACCTCTTGTAATTCTCATTAGGTTTCAGCAGCTTTGGACTTGTCACTTACCTTGACATCGGAGCTCTACAAAATTGTCTAAATTAATGAAAAATTCCATAGAGCATGATATCACATATCTTAAGAGACTGCCTTTCTGTTAATGTTATTCATTGGTTACTAGACTTATCTACCTGTGGTTAACCTATCTCAAAAGTTAGCAAATATTATTCAGCAGAAACGAATGTTTCGAATACAGTGTGTCAAAAATTACATTAAATTTTCCCCAAGATATAGTCCCTAATACAATTTTTGCTTCTCTTATTATGTTACAAATGATAAAATGACTGCCTGAAAGTTGAAGTTGTCTTGAAGAGTTTAGCACCCTCAAAAAAACACTTCTATATAGACTTTTTCTTATTTGAACACATTACTTTTTTTAATGATTTCTTCTGAAATAATTATAAACTGACAGGAAGTTGCAAAAATAGGACAGCAAAGCCCCAAGTAATCTTCATCCGGTTTTCCTAATTGGTTACATTTTATCTAACAATAGGATACTATCAAAGCTGGGAAATTGACATTGCTACAAGGTATATGTGTGCCATATTATCACATGTGTTGCCACCACCAAGATCAAGATACATAACTGTTCCATCACCACAAAGATCTCCCTCCTGTTACCCCGATATATAGTCACACTTACCTTCCTCCCACCCCGGCCCCCATGCACCATCCCTAAAACTTGGCAACCACTTATCTGTCTCCTTCTTTGTCATCTTGAGAATGCTATATAAATGTATTCATATAATATGTGACCTTCAAACACCAACCTCAAATGTTGGCTTTTTTCACCCAGCATGTTTTTTGAGATCCATCCAAGTACTTGCATGTATCAGTAGTTAATCCTTTTTACTGTTAAGTAGTGTTTCATAGTATTAATGTACCACGGTTTGTTTAACCATTCACTTATTCTAGAACATTTTTATTGTTTCTAGTTTGGGACTATTACAAACAAAGCTGCTAGAAACAATCATGTAGAGATATTTGCATGGACATAAAATTTAATTTCTCTGGGATGAACGTATATGATACTTTTGAACATTTTTGGAAAACCAGTGTATATAATTATGTTGTTCTGTTGCTTCTTATGTCACTGAAAGAAAAGGATGAACTTGGTGATTTGAACTCCCAGCTCAAGTGCCACATAAATGACCATGTGCCCTGAAGGAGACCACTGTCTCCTGTAGCTACAGGGCTGGAAATCAAGCACAGAACCTCATCGTGCGACTGGTTGAATTACAATGCAAGTTGAACTCCCAGTTTTGAAGGGCATCTACTGTTGAATCAATGTGAGGGCATTGATTGGGAAAGAACTGGATCTTATAAGTTGGGATGGGGACCCGTGGGAAGATCCTGATGAAGCTGGGGATACTGAGCCCCTAAACTGTGATGAATCTTTTATTACCAGTGGTATTGGCCTCCCCGGCCCCAGCAGAGATGGCTTCCTCAACCCCAGTGGAAGCGGCCTCTCTACATACAGGGTATCAGCCTTTCCATCTCCTTCTGAGGGGATTAACCCTGCATTGCCTGAGGAAAGGGTCATAGCCTCCCCTGACGCAATTGTCATGTAACATAATTATTAGTCTCCTCAGGACTCACCCCTACCACCCCACCTTACTTCTGGACCTTTAACTAGACTCAAGCTCAGCAGGTCCCTAAAGGTGGGATACAATCTGTGACTCATGAGGAAGTGCATTACATTCCAAAATAATGACTTCCATTTGCTAAGTTACACAGACCAAATCTTGGGAAATGTGTGGGAATAAGTACTAAAGGGGTGGGAAAATGGAAGAAGGAATTCCTTATAAGGTTGAATGAGGCTGAATGTATGGGCTCACTAAATAGGGCTTCTGCATTTACTGTTGCAGCTTGAGGAATTAGAAAGGGCTCTAGCAGTTTTGTTGGTTGGTTGGCTGAAACATAGGCCAAAAGGTGGCCCCCCATGAGTACCCTGGAAATGCTGGACTTGCCTCAGTTTAAGCTAGAGAAGAACTTCAGAGGCTTAGGGATAGAGGAATGTTAGAGTAGATTTGTCACTTAAAACCTGCTCACCTGACTGGGGGGTTCCTGAAGTTTTACCTTCCATCAATACTGTGAGGAATAAATCTATGAGAGGATCCCCAATATCCTTTGTGGACAAAGAATGTCACCTGCCATACCAGTAAACAAAGGATCTTGCAGCCACCAAGCCACCAGCCACTGCAGCCACCCCTGATAGTGCACCCTGAGGGGATTTAAGATGTAGAAGAACAGGATACTGGCCCTAGATAGTTTAGGTGCATATCAAAGGAATAATTTTATTAAGCCCAGATTCTTACATCTTCCCATACATAGAAAAGTGTTAAAATCGTTAACTTGAGATGTCTGGTTTTCCTTTAATTAGCAGGAAAGTTTTGATGTTTGATTACTTGGGTTTTTTTTGCAAAACTCCTATATATTCTGTTTCTCTTTGGAACTGTCCCCAGAGCTATGTGAGAGGCTGTATCCCAGGCTTAAGTCCTCAGTTATGTTCCAAATGCAACATAATTTTCAACTTTTAAGTTGCGCATTTTTTTTCAGTTGACAACTTGAATACTCTATGGTTGCTTTCTCTGTAGATCAGACCTCACAGTGGGAAATGCAGTCACTGCATTGGGAAACCTAAATGCAAAGAGGGTAATTGAATCCTGAGGTGGTAGGGGCCAAGTGACAATATTCAACCACTGAAGGCAAAGTGGACATGGTTACCTTAATGTACAGCAGAGTCAAAGCAGCAATCAGAATAGTCTGACTCATGCTGACTTATGGTGTTGATTAATTGATCATGGTGTTCCTAGAAGTGAAATAGATAGGAAGCCTACTAAATTTGTACTTATCTGTATAAGCAGAAAAGTGCTAGGTCAAGTGAATAAAAGTCGAACCTAAATCATAAAAACAGAGAGTCACATCCCTTCAATACATTCCTAGACATGAGCCAGTTTATGGATCCCGAACCCCTGGAATGAAAGAGAGGCTGGGCCCCATTGAGGAAGGACCCCAGTGCACTCTGAAAGTTTATACTGTCAATTCTTGCCCCAGCCGTCCCCAGAATGATGTTTGGCATTTTACCAGAGTAACTGTGCATTGGGGAAAAGGAAATTATTAGACCTTTTGGGGAACAACGGACTCTGGCTTTGAAATGATACTAATTCCAAGAGACCTAAAACA
Organism: Balaenoptera physalus; assembly: GCF_965194825.1. Classification (NCBI taxonomy): domain Eukaryota; kingdom Metazoa; phylum Chordata; class Mammalia; order Artiodactyla; family Balaenopteridae; genus Balaenoptera; species Balaenoptera physalus. The sequence goes on from NW_028125370.1 coordinate 47,689, forward strand.
TTGCAGGGGCCCAAAAGTCAGAGTAGAGGTTATGGAAGTCAAGCGACTAATGGAGTTTTCGCTCAGTTCTGTCTCACCATGGGCCCAATGGTTCTCCAAACCAATCATGTGGTTATTTCTCCAGTTCTGGAATGTATACTTGGTATAGACATATTTAGCAGCTGGCAGATTCTCCACATTTGTTCCCTGACCTGTGGAGGGAGGGTTATTATGATGGGAAAGACGAAGTAAAAGCCAGGAGAACTGCCTCTACCTAGGAAAACAATAAATAAAATTTAATACCACATTCATGGAGGGACTGCAGAGTTTACGGCCAGCATCAAGGACTTGAAGGAGGCAGGGGTGGTGATTCCTACAACATCCTATCTGGCCTGTGCAGAAGAGAGATGGATCTTGAGAATGACAGTAGATTATCATAATCTTAACCAGGTGGTGACTCCAATTGTAGCTGTTGTTGCAGATGTGGTTTCATTGCTTGAGAAAGTTAACACTCACCCTGGTAAATGGTATGTAAGTATATGGAGTTGGTCTGGAAAATGCCTTTTTATCCATCCCTGTCCATTAGGCCCACCAGAAGCAGATTGCTTTCAGCTGGCAAGGCCAGTAATACACCTTCACTGTCCTACCTCATGAGTATATCAACTTTCCAGCCTGATGCCATTATTTAGTTTGCTAGAAAATACACCTGACTCTCCCTTCCATAAGATATCACACTGGCCTATTACACTGCTGACTCTATGCTGGTTGGATCTAGTGAACGAGCAGTAGCAACTACTCTAGATTTGTTGGTAAGGTATTTATGTGTCAGAGGACAGAAAATAGATAAGACAAAATGCCATGGCCTCCTACATCAGTGAGATTTCTAGGGGCCCAGTGGTATGAGCCATGTCAAGATATCCCTTCTAAGGTGAAGGATAAGTTGTCGTCTCTGACACCTCCTACAACCAAAGCACAGGCACAGCTCTTAGTGATTTCTTTGGGTTTTGGAGGCAACATATTCCTCATCTGGATGTGTTACTCCAGACTTTTTAATGAAGTGACTCCAAAAGCTGCTAGTTTAGGATGGAACCCAGAACAAGAGAAGGCTGTGTAACAGGTCCAGGCTGCAGTGCAAGCTGCTTTGCCACTTGGGCCATAAGATCCAGAAGACACAATGGTGTTGACATGTCTGTGGCAAATAAGGATGCTGTCTGGAGCCTTTTGAAGGCCCTCATAGGTGAATCAAAGCACAGGCCTTAAGAACTGTGGAGCAAGGCCCTTCCATCATTTTGGTAACTAGTCTCCTTTTGAGAAACAAGAGGTCTGCTACTGAACTTTGTAGAGACTGAACACTTAACCTTGGGCCATCAAGTTACCATGTGACCTGAGCTGCCCATCATGAACTAAGTGGTATCTTAACCACCAAGCCATAACAGAGGACATGCACAGCAGCACTCCATCGTCAAATGGATATGGTATATATGTGATCAGGCCAGAGCAGGTCTTGAAGGCACAAGTAAGTTCCATGAAGAAGTAGCTCAAAGGCCCACAGTCCTCACTTCGGCTACACTACCTTTTCTCTCCCAGCCTGCACCTATGATGTCAAGGGGACTTCCCTATTATTAATTGACGGAGGGAGACTCAGGCAGGCCTGGTTTACAAATGGTTCTGCACAATATGCAGGCACTACCCAAAAGTGGATAGCTACTGCCCTCAGCCCCTCTCTGAGACATCTCTGAAGGACAGTGGTGAAGAGAAATCCTCCCAGTGGGCAGAACTGGAGGCCATGCACCTGGCTGAGGGAGAAACACTTGGAAGGAGAAATGCTCAGACATGCTGGGTGGTCAGGAATTGAAAAAAGCATGACTGGAAAGTTGGTCATAAAGAAAATTGGGGAAGAGGTATGTGAACAGATTTCTCTGAATAGTTGCAAAACATGAAGATATTTGTGTCTCATGTGAATGCTCATCATCAAAGGGTGATCTCAGCAGAGGAGGATTTTAATTATCAAGTAGATAGGATGACCTGTTCTGTGGAGACCAGTCAGCCTCTTTCCCCAGCCACCCCTGTCATTGCCCAATGGGCTCATCAACAAAGTGGCCATGGTGACAGGGACGCAGGTTACGCATGGGCTCAGCAATATCGACTTCCACTCATCAAGGCTGACCTGGCTACAGCCACTACTGAATTCCCAATCAAAAAGAATCAACCAGCAGCAGAGACCAACAGTGGGCCCTCAATATGGTGTTATTCCCCGGGTGATCAGCCAGCTAGTCAGTGGCAGACTGATGACACTGGACAGCTTTCATTGTGCAAGGGGCAGGATTTTGTTCTTATTGGAATAGACATTTGCTCTGGGTACAGATTTGCCTTTCCTGCATACGTCACTTCTGCGTAACTACCATCCATGATCTTACAGAATGACTTATCATTGTCATGGGATTCTGCAAGCATTGCTCAAGATCAAGGAATACATTTCACAGCAGATGAAGTGAGGCAATGGGCCCTTGGAATTCACTAGTCTTACCTGAAGCAGCAGGCTTGACAGAATGGTGGAATGGCCTTCTGAAGACTCAGTTACAGGGCTGGCTATGTGACAATACCTCTGCTTGTCCCAGGGCAAGGTTCTCCAGAGGGTTGTATATGCTCTGAATTGGAGTCCAATATATGGTCCTCTTTCTTCCATAGCCAGCATTCTCGGGTCCAGGAATTTTAAGGGACAAAAATGAGAATAGTTATTTTCAACTCTTCAGTATTATCCCTAGTGACCCACTATCAACTTTTTGCTTTTTGTTCCTGTGACCTTATGCTCTGCTGGTCTGAGTTCCAAAGGGGAAAATGCTTCTACCAGGAGACACAGCAATGATTCCAAAGAATGGGGAGTTAAGACTAACACCCAGCTACCTTGGGCTCCTCATGCCTCTGAATCAACAGACAAAGAAGGAAAGGAAAGTGTTTTTTGATACAAGGATACTACCTGCGGACTACTCTTCCACACGGAAGTAAGGAAAAGTGTATCTGGATATAGTAGATCGCTCAAGGCATCCCTTAGTATTACCATGTTCTTTGATTAAGCTCAGTGGAAAACTACAACAACCCAGTCTAGGCAGGGCTACTAATGACCCAGACTATTCAAGAAGGAAGGATTTGGTCACCCACCAGGGAAGAACCACGATCTGCTGAGGTGCTTGCTGAAGATAGAAAGAATACAGAATGGGTATAAGAAAGTAGTTACAAAGACCAGCTATAACTGACCACTTACAGAAACGAGGACTGTAATTGTCATGAGTACACCATTTTTTTTTGCTATGAATATATTTGTGTTAAGTGTGTATTTGTTTTTTCTCTCTCATATTCCCTTATTATGTAACATGAGTTGTATTGATTTTATATCATAATATGGAAGTACTCTTAATTTTACATTATAGTACTTTAAGTTATATCACAAGGATTTACCTCCTCTTCTGGGGATAGGGTTAGTGTATTTTGATTGGACTCAGAATTGTTGTATCATATTAAGTGGAATTAAGACCTTGTTATTGTCTTATTTGGGGATTAAGTAAGATTTGAGGAGCTGCATATGGGTGTCATGTTGACACAGGGTCGACTTGTGATGATTAGTTTCATGTGTCAACTTAACTGGCTATGGGGGACCCAGATTAAAAATTATTTCTGGGTATATTTAGTGAGGGAATTTCCAGGTGAAATTAGCATTGAAATTGGTGGACTCAGTAAAGTTGATTGCCCCCCCCCAATGTGGGTGGACATCATCCAGTCTGTTGAGGGCTTGAATAGAACAAGAGCTGGGGGAAGGAAGAATTTGCCCCTTTTTCCTGCCTCATGGTGTGAGGTGAGATATTTCATCTTCTCCTGACCTCAGACTGGAATTTATATCACCACCTCCCCTGGTTCTCAGGCCATTGGACTAGGATTGAATTATATCACTAGCTTTCTGGGGTCTCCAGCTTACAGATGGCAGACTGTGCGATTTCTCAGCTTCCATTATCATAAGAGCTAATTCCCTGTTACAAACACATGCATGTATTCTATAGGTTCTGCTTCTTTGGAGAATTCTGACTAATACAACATGTATCCACCACTGTAATATCACACAGAATACTTTTACTGACCTAAGAATCCCCTGTGTTCCACCTATTCAACCTACTCTTCCCTTCCTCCTCCCAAACCCCCAACAACCACTGATCTTTTTATGGTCTCCATAGCTTTGCCTTCTAAAATATCATATAGTTAAGAATTATACAGTACGTAGCCCTTTCAGATTGGTTTATTTCACCTAGTAATATGCATTTAAGTTCCTCCATGTCTTTTCATGGGTAGTTTATTTCCTTTTATTGCTGAATAATATTCCATTGTATGAATGTGGAACAGGTTTTTGTTTGTTTGTTTGTTTGTTTTTAATCCATCCATCTATGGAAGGGCACCTTGGTTGCCTCTAATTTTTGGCAATTATGAACAAAGTTGCCACAATCATTCATGTGCAGGCTTTTGTATGGACATAAATTTTCAGCTCTTTGGGGTATATACCAAAGAGCTTGATTGCTGCATTTTATGGTAAATGTATATTTACTCTCTTATTAAACTGCCAAACTGTCTTCCAAAGAGTCTGTACCATTTTGCATTCCCTACAGCAATCATGAGAGTTCCTATTGCTCTGCATCCTCACCAGCATTTGGTGCTGTCAGTGTTCTGAATTTTTGTCCTCTTCATAGCTGCATAGTGGTTTCTCATTGTTGTTTTAATTTGCAGTTCTCCAAACACATAAGGTGTTGAGCATCTTTTCATATGCCTATTTGATATTTTATATCTTCTTTACTGAGGTGTCAGTTTAGATTTTTTGTCCACTTTTAATCAGGTTGTCCTCTTTTTTTAGTGGTAAGCACTAAGTGTTCTTTGTATATTTTCATACCAATCCTTTATCTGATTTGTCTTTTACAAATTTTTTCTCCCCATCTATGACTTGACTTCCCATTCTCTTGATATTCATATCTTTTTTAAGTTTTTTTTCTTTTCTTTGTGTGTTTATTTTGAATAATGTATATTGCTTTTTGTTCAGTTAACTAATTCTTTTCTGCAATGTCTAATCTACTGTTAATTCTATCCAATGTACTTTTAATCTCAGCTATTTTAGTTTTAATCTCTAAAACTTTGATTTGCTTTTTTAAAAATACCTTCCTCTACATGTCCAATCCCTCCTGTAGCTTCTTGAAAATATGAAATATAATTATAATATCTACTTTAGTTTTGTTGTCTACTAATGCTTTAATTTTTCTATTTCTGGGTCAGTTTTAATTAGGTTTTTTTTCCCTTCATTGTGGTTCGATATTCCTGCTTCTTGATATACCTGGTAATTTTTTTATTGGATGACAGTCACTGTAGATTTTCCTTTTCTGGTGCTAAATATTTTAGTATTTCTGTACATATTCTTGAACTTTGTTCTGGGATGCAGTTAAATTACTTAAAAATAATTTTATCCTTCTGAGTCTTGCTTTTAAGCTTTTTAGGTGGAACCCAAGTAATGTTTAGACCATGTTAAGTTTTTCCCCACATTTCAGGATTGAAAACTATTCTGAATACTCATGTATTAAACAGTTTTCCATTCTAGCTGGGAAGACCAGGCTTTCTTTTTTTTTTTCCCTTTGTGAGTGTTAAGAACTTGTTCCTTCTGATACATCCAGGTGGTTCTTTCCCTGCCATGAGTAGTGTTCTTACATGCATATGCCCATCTGTACTCATAGGCCTCTGTAACCTAGTTTCCATTCACCTATCCTGCTTCTCATCCCTTCATTCACTCTTCCACATTCACAGTGGGGCTTGTTTAATTTCTAGAACAAGCCTGGCTCTTTGCACACAATTTTTATTGCTTCTGCTTAGAATGTGCTTCCTCAGCCTGGCTTGACTGGCTCCAAAATGGCATTCAACTCTGAACAGGAATATCACCTTTTCTTATGCAAGTAAGGTTCCCCAATTTTCTCTCAAACACTGTTTCTTGCCTTCAAATCATTTTGAGATTCAAAAAAACTTGTTCATGTGTTTTGTAAAATTTTGCTTTCCTAGGCTATCTTACCCAGGAGTTGATAACTACATGGGGACAGAAACTCTAGAAAAGAGATAATTTAATGATGAGCTTTCTTTATTCATCATATTTTATACTGTTAGAAGAATGAGGCTAGCAACTGAATTCTGTCCCCCCAAAATTCATATATTCAAGCTCTAACAAAGTGATGATATTTGGAGATGAGGCCTTTGGCAGGTAATTAGATTAAATGATGTCATGAGGATTAGGCTCTATTAGTGCCCCTGTAAGAGGAAACCAGAGAGTTTTTTCTGTCTCTCTCCACCATGTGAGGACACAGTGAAAAGACAGTTGTCTCCAAGCCAGGAAGAGAGCCCTCACCAGGCACTGAATTGGCCAGCACCGTGATCTTAGACTTCCAAGCCTCTAGAACTGTGAGTTGTTAAAGTCACCAAGCCTATAGTATTATGTTATGGCAGCTTGAGCTATAAGAGTACTAAATGGAAGAGACATGGAGGAACCCTAAACACATATTGCTAAATGAAAGAGGCCAAACTGAAATGGATACATACTGTATGATTTCAGCTATATGACATCCTGGAAAAGGTAGGGCACTTAAACTATTCTGTATGATACTGTAATGGTCAATGCCTGTCATACATTCATCAAAACCCATAGGATATGCAACAGAGTAAACTGTAATGTAAACTATGGATATTAGTTAGTAGGAATGTATGAACTTTGGCTCATCAATTGTAAAAAATGCCCCACACTAATGCAAGACGTTAATAACAGGGGAAACTTTGGTTTGGGGAATAGATGTGAGGGGGTGTATGGGAACTCTATACTCTGCTCAAATTCTCTTTAAACTTAAAACTACTCTAAATATAGGCTACCAATTTATTTAAACAAAATAAATCTAAGTTGCCTCATCATACTGTGAGGTTATTACCATCTTACAGTTTTTCTATTTGACCTACTTCTTTAATGTTCATTTCTATCTTCTTTTATCCTTGTAAAAAATATATCAAATGTTTTGTACTATTTCACCTCCCAGCCTATTATCTTTTTAGTTATATGTCTTTCACAAACTGTCATTGGAAACTACATTAGATATCCTTGACTTATTACACTCTATGCCCATTACTATTTTCACCACCTCCCTAGTAATGCTTGAACCTTGGCTATGACCCATTGTCATATCTGGACAAATAGTTTCTGCTCTATTTTCTGTCTTCTGTCCTTCTGGGCCACTTCTATCTACCATCATTACCCAAAGAACTGACTTTACAGATTCTATATGCCAGTGTGTAAGACTTGCAGTGTTTTAAGAAGTATCCCAACTTCATGATGATGATTTGGGGTCATTACCAAAGCACTCGGGATCATACATACTATCTTAAGGTAGTTTTATAGGACAACGCACATTGGTATTTTCCTCCTATTAACAGAGTAGGAAACTGTGGGTTGATCTGCAGCTATTTTGATTAAGAAAGCAGGATATGAACTCTGCTTCTTGGCTGGGGTACTTGGCACTGCTCCTTCTCTTGCTGGGACATATTTTGCGCCTTTACAGCCTGGCATCTAGGCGTCCTGATCAGACTAATGTTTGGCTTCATTGGATACGTTGACCAGTCTGATTGATATTCTGGTACATACAGGGTACTTGGTCATGGTTGCTCACCTCTGAACCTCAGCTTCATCACCTGCAAAGTGCAACTAATAGCACATCCGCTTTGTGGGGTTTTTACGGATTTGGCAAGCGTCATAGTGCCTGGCACGTGCTAGAGACTCAGGTGATGCAGTAATTACCCAAATTTGCATTTTCAGTGGATCCTTCCCACCTGGAGAAGGTGACTCACGGCCTTGGGGGAGGAAGAGCAGGACAAACAGCAAGGGCAGCAAGGGCCAAGGCAAGGAGGTGAGAACTGACATGCAGGGGGGCCTCATGCTGGTATCACCAGAGGGCCCAGAGTGAGCCAGGATGTGGGGAGAGACTGGCCGGTCAGTAAGACCAGGCCAAGAAGGGCCGTGTGAGGGGGCTTAGCTTTTACCTTGTGGTAGAGGGCATCCAAAGGAGAAAGTGGAAGATGGGTAGGTATAGACTTCTCCCTTAGGAATTGTCCTCGGGGTCTGTTTATCTCTTGGCAGGGTCCGTTCAATGAGTTGGCCCCTCCAGCACATTCTAGAGAGGACTGGCCATGTCTGACCCTCTGGAGATACAGCCCTGACCTCCTGGCCACCTCACTGAGGAGAGGGCTCACGGGGGAATCAGCCTCACTCTGCATCTGTCCACCAGTCCTGCACCCTGGACTCCAGGACCACTCACTTGCAAGAGACACATCCAGCTGCCAGAGGAAGTGACATTTCCTGACTCATCTGGCTAAGAATGAGCAGAGTATTGCTGACCATTCCAGGGGAGTAGCTGCCACAGAAGATCAGGATGGGTACAAGCCATAGAAGGTCAGAAGGAACAAAGTCAGTCCACGTGGGAGTTCACATGGGCGCCTCACAGTCACCAACATGCCCTCGAGTTTCCCTTCCAGCCCAACACACACTCCACCTGCCCACAGTCGCCTGTGCCACCATCACACAGCCCCACAGAGCTCCAAACATCCTCAAACACACAAACTCCCTACCTATAAGAAGATGCCTGTGTGCCCAGAACCCTCCTGCTCCAATATACATGCACTACAAACCCCAATAAAATCACAGCCACAGTCTTGAATACAAAAACACACCCCCAACGGCCCCCGATAATCAAACACCTAAATCCTCATATCCCACAAAAATCCACACAACCCCATATAACCTCCCAATGCAAACACACAAACCCTTCAACAATAGCCAAATACATTCAAACCAAACTCACATACTTCTTAATATAAGACACAACCCCCCAAATCCAAATATAACACATACAGTCCCCCCACAGCTGTGAACATCCACGTATGTACAATGCCTCAGAAGCTGAGACAAACACAAAATACCATCAGAGAGACACAATGTTTCCAACCTTCTCCTAAATACTCCCCCCACAACACATGATGAACTCACACCCCCAATACAAACATACACCCATCTCCCTCTTGAGATACTATAAACAGCCTCTGTCACATCCCCTGATTATACACACACAGCTAGCAACCCCAATTTACACTGACAACCCCAGTCTCTGCAAATTCCTCCACACCAAAAATACACTCCCTAAACTCTTACCCTACAGGATGAGCATATGTATAACCCCTATACTCCGAATACACACAGATCCAACACACAAAATATTAAAATGCATACCCCTACCTCTTCTCAAATGCCTGCATACACAGCCTCAAAACACCCAGAACCAGCCCCACCACCCAGCCGCACCATGCTACACCAACCGTACACTCATAAAGGCACTCAGGCCCCTCATCTCTCCCCAGATCACACATACACAGTCTCTACACAGCTTTACTATTACCCCAAACCGTCCTATACCCCAAACATACATCCATGAGTTCCCCACACAGCCCTAACCCATGACAGAGGCAGCTCTACCAGGGGCATCATGGCACCCCGAGCGGGCAAATGCCGCTGAGGTAAGTGCCTCCTATGTTGCTGCAATTCTTGCTGCTGTTGCAAATCATCCCTTGACCCCACCGAGGCTGACTGGGACACCCTAAACGGGAAGTGGCAGCATATGAGTCAGGGAAGAGGAAAACTCCCTTCCAGGTATTCCCTGTCACCATCCATTGCACCAAAACATCGGATGACCAGCATGAACAAGAAACAGAGACATGTAACTATACCATGATAGAAATGCAAATTTTTCTAGAAAAAATTTCTCCAAGGGAAGGGGGAGAACTGTGTTCCCCCTAATTATAAAGCCATGCTGTTACAATTCAAAGAAACGTCAGATACAGTACAACAGGCATTGGACTGCATCCATGTTGTAGCTAGATATGAGAAAGATAATTTTTCTGAAGCCCCAAATCTCACTTGCCAGTAAAGGCACATGGGCCCCGCTGCCCCATCGGCCAGGAACCCAACAGAGGACCCCTAAGGGATATAGGGGCTTCTGGGGCTCTTACTGGTCTCCACAAAGGGGTGGTGCTTCACACAGCTCCATCCTTCATGGGATGACTAACAGACCTCCCTGTATTGGCAGCTCTGGAGATCGGGGTCCCTAATGACGTAACCCTGGGACAGCCCAAGCACAAGGTAGAAATTTTTGCTCAGGCGTTACAGACTCTTTAGCAGAATGGAGTGATGGGCAGCTGTCACCTCTCCGAATCCTGTACCCTGACCTCTGCCAAGGCCTCTGCCTTAGGGACCTGACAGATCCCTGGAGCGTGGCCCTCCTCTGGGACAACTGCCCATATACTTCTCTAATTATCCTTGGGACACACATAAACAACTTTTCTTATGGCTCTCATTGACAACTGGAGCTCAAATTACAGTGCTTCCTGGGAAACCCTTCAATTATAAGCAAGGGCCACACGTTAGATTACAACGCATAATAGTCAGGGGAGTAGAAAGCATTCAACTTCCATTGAATGTCACTACTGAAACAATCTTTATTAAAAATCGTTTAGTGGTGGTAGCCCCTTTGGCCCTACCCTTTCCCGTTACAGCTATGGATGCCCTGATGTACCGCAACGCCATTTGGAACAAACCCAAATCCCTGGTCTTCCTGGTGGAAGCTGAATATTGGGAGCCCATAAGACTGCCATCTAAGACAGCAAATATCCCCCAATAACATGTATGACAGGGGGCTGTGGGATTGCAGCCCAAAATTCAAAATTTATGGCAAGAAGAAGTCATTAAACACACCATTTCTCCTTTTCAATTCCCCCATTTGGCTGCTATTAAAGCCTGCTATTAATGAGTGGTGCCTTATAAGCAACTACTGAAATATCAATGCTGATCCCCACTATTAAGGCTCCCATTTCCAACACTGTCCAGTTAATTAAGGATATCCAAAGGGCTCCAGGGAATTACTTTGCTGTGACAATCTAGCTATTATGTTCTATTCAGTACCAGTTATTGAGAAGTCCCAGCTGCAGTCTACTTTTACTGCAGAAGGCACCCAGTGTGTTTTAACCTGTCTGCCTACTGGCTATCTTAACAGCCCAGCTATTTCCCACAGTCTTTGCTGGCAAGACCTGGTGTCCCCTTGCACCGTCTGGCAGTATACTGATGTTCTAATCCAGAGCCCCTCAGGAGATTGGTGCACGAGGCCCTAACATGGTTGGTGACCCATCTATAACATCCAGGTGGGCTACTGCCCCACAGAAAATTCAAGGGCTCTCCACAACTATTACATTTCTGGGCATTAACTGATCCTCTAAAAGCCAGGAAATTCCTCTTGCAGCTAAACCTCAGCTGTTAACTATTCAGCCCCCCAACACACTATAGCAAGCCCAACTCGTCTTACTTAGGTCTCTTCACACTCCGGAGGCAACAAATACCACACTTGTCCATCATTCGTAGACCCATTTATGCAGCCACGTACAAACCCTCCATATTTTACTGGTGAAGAGCTAAACAATAAGCTTTATAGCAGGCACAAAGGTCAATTAGTCAAGCCCTCCCACTGGTTCCCCCTGGCTGCTCCTTCTGGGCTGAGAATGGACTATGTGTCCCTTTGGACTAACACAGCTCCTCCTAGCTGCCTGTGGGCTTCTGGACCAGACGGCTGCTCCCTACACCACTACACCCCCTCAGAAGCGATTTGGGAACTGGTTCGTTGGTTTTGGTCTTGGTTTGGTGTGCACTGATGCCAGAGTTTGCTTGCGTCTTTTGCGTTTTGGTGTACACAATGGGAAATACTCCACCTACCCTGAAGGAGAGCCCTTTGGGGCCTATATTAGATAAATGGGTGAAACGTAGCCCTGAGCCTATGACTAAGAAACACATGATATACTATTGTAATAGGGTGCGGACCCAAAATATAGGATCAGAAGGGCGGTAGCCCCTGAATGGCTCACTCAACTTTTATAGAATCTGGCAGTTACAAGTGTTTTGCAAAACAGCAAGCTGAACCGGCAGTTGTTCCAACTGCCCATCCTCCCCCCATGCCGCCATCATATTCACCACCTCCTGTTTCCCCTACCCACGGGGATCAAATAGAAGTTTCTGTGTTAACCCCCAGAGCACAGGAGCCGGATTTAGTATCACCATCTAAGACTCCACAGGCCACCCAATTTGGACCGGGAGCCACTTCCACAGCAGGGCAATTTCCCTTGTGCTGACAACCTATAAGAGGCCTGGCGACGCCCTTGGACTTGAGGCGTCCGATGCTAATTTCCCCACAGGAGCCCCAGGGAACTTTGACAGTGGGGAACGAGTTGATTGACTCTCCAATAGATACCACTCCCCAAACCCTCCCTGTTTATCTTAAGAGGCTTGTAAATATTAAACAAAGGGGAAACAAAGTCATCCTAGGAAAAACTTGCCTGTATCTTTGAGATGCAAACGTCCTTTCTGGTCTTCTCCGGAACCCTCATCTCTGTCATCTTTTTAAAATGCATCTTTTTAAAAGAGGGTAAAGTAATTTAGAACTTGACTTATCAAGGATAAATAAAAAACCTAAGTGTCTTTTCTGTAAAAATTCAGCCATCTAGACAAGTGAGTTTGATTTTTTCCATCTGTCAGAAACCTAATTTGAATCCAACCTCTTTTTGTAAACGGAGGGGTTTCACGTGGCTGTACCTGACTCCCTGCTGAAATTTGGAAATGACAACTATGACGTCTCTGTATGTTTGTGTCCTCGTATGTGTCTTTGTCTTTGGATAACATTGCTGAGGTTGATTTGTGGATGAACTCTATTTAATTGGCTTAAAGAAAAGTGAGCACTTACAAACCAAACTATTCTAAATACAAGAGAAGTTGAGCTAAATGAGCTTCAGGTTCATGTGAACTGGGAAATATTCAGTATTAATTAAGACCTGGTACTAACGTTCGTTTGTTGATCTAATTAATATAGACATGCTGTTAGAGTCATCAACATTAAGTATAATACTTTTATTGTGCCTAGGTTTAATATAAGCTAAATAAAATCTTGTTATATCTATTGCAAATTTGTCAGCAAGGAAATAACCTGATGTGAAGAAACTTTTAAGGAAAGAATATGCAAATGAAATAAGAGCTTTAGGTGAACTTTTAAAAATACTTATCTTGGCCTTCCCTGGTGGTGCAGTGGTTGAGAATCTGCCTGCCAATGCAGGGGACACGGGTTCGAGCCCTGGTCTGGGAAGATCCCACATGCCGCGGAGCAACTAGACCCGTGAGCCACACCTACTGAGCCTGCGCGTCTGGAGCCTGTGCTCCGCAACAAGAGAGGCCGTGACAGTGAGAGGCCCGCGCACCGCGATGAAGAGTGGCCCCCACTCGCCGCAAATAGAGAAAGCCCTTGCACAGAAACGAAGACCCAACACAGCCAAAAATAATAAATAAATAAATAAAAATTAAAAAAAAAAAAACTTATCTTTTAGGAAGGTCTATCTAAAATTAGTCTCTCCAGATATTTGACCACTTGAAAGTCAGAATTGTGCTAAAATAAGTGACAGAAGGTTTATGGAAAGTGGACCCTGAAAAAAAGAGTTCTGTACGTGGTCAGGATTGACTAAGTTTAAAATAAGTTTAATTGAGTCAATAAATTTTAAAAGTAAGCTGGTGCAAAACTTGAATTTCGCTTTTCTCTCTGTTAAGAAGACAAGGTTTCTTAAGATTTTGGACTGCCTTTGATACCAGATTTTAAGTTTTTCTACCTTTTAAGAGATCTGTTCTGTACTTGCCTTTGAAATCTTTTATTGTTACTTTGGCTAACTGAATAACTATTGTTTCACAGTGACATGTGATCCTATCTGACTGTTTTAAACCCTTTTCTTATTTTTCGGACAAAACTTCCCAAATCAAATTATAATGAAGTTCCTTGGAGCTCTAGCTAACTTTGGGGTGCTTCAAAGGGCCCCTGAAACATCCCAAAGAGAGATATTAACTAATTCGGTTGACTTGGTATGTTGAATTACACGGGAAGTGCTGTCAAATAAGCAATAAATCTTCTTAGGTTACATTGTATGCCAAATGATACAGGTATTCTACAGATTATATGTAGTTCCTAAAATTTGGTATGTCCTGGTAAAATGTTACCAGTCAGAATTCTCTTTATTATCGGAAAGTGTTGCATGTCACCGCAGTAACCACCTTACTTTGTCAATTGCATCGTAATCAGATTTAAACGTGCCTTCTCTTTGTTTCTTTTCAAGTAGCCAAATGTATGTCTCAGCCCACTCATCTTTGTAAAAATAGACATAGAAGTCTTTCAAATGCTGTTTTAGCAGGAAGTTACTGATGTGTATGTGCCGTTTACAGTGATTCTGTATATACTCCCCAGCTTCAAAAACACTTAGAACTGCTGCTGTGGTTTCTGGAAGAGTCAGTTGTTGGTTCCTCAATTACACCTGTGCAGCTCGGGTCTGAGTTTTTAAAGAATAGTTAACTTTTAAAGGAGTTTCTTTATCAAAAGAGCAGTTTGATTATATTCATGGTTTTTGCTGGGTTAACATTGGCTTCAGTTAAATCGATTCAATTATAAAGTAAGTATAACTATGGTGAAGAAGCTTGTCTCATTTTAAAATGCTGAATCACATTTTATTTCTTGAATTAATGCGATAGAAACGTCAAAATTCCGGACCACTGGAATATGCCAACTTTTTTGTTTTGGGGTTGTGTGTATAGTTTTTGTTGTGCTGATTTGTTTGCTTGTTTTTTAAAGAAACTGAAACTGCTATGTCTGCTATTGGAAAAAAATGCTTTGTTTTGCTCTGAAGATTCTGAAATTATTCAGGCATATCGTGGTTCATAGATTACAAGGAATAATGCTAGTTAAATGCCAATGAACTATTTTTACTCTTTTTATACAAAATGTACAAATTTCCGGGGTGGGGGGGGGTGATGGTGGCAGCGGTGCCTCTTAACTACCTTATGTAAAACACTTGAACATTTTCATCAATATTGCCATCATCTGTTTAATACTCCGAGTATATTTTCTCAACGTGTTTACCTAAAGTTGTATGGAATGACATAATAAGCAATAAAATCTGAATTACACCCCCCCCCCAAAAAAAGTGCCTTTTAAGTCTTTCGTCATTGTACACAGTTATGGTTTCACTCTGATGCTTTTGCAAAATTGCTTCCTCTTCAAGAAGATTTATAGAAGGGACCTTCGGATAAATACAAGTTTCTGGTTTTCAGACCATAAAGGTGAACTGGGTAAGATCTTGAAGAATTCTAATGGGAAACCTGATGGCTTCATAAAGCTGTTAACAAAAACGATTAGTTGCACATAACTGGGTAAACTGGTGACTATGGTTATAATTTTTATGGTTTCTATCTGAAAAATGACTGTTTTAAATCTGTGTTTTCCAGGTGTAAGCAAAAGTCTCCCCTTAAACTAATTATGACTTACAGTAATTTGTTAAATTATACCCTTGTAAGCAGAATTGAAACATTTATCTTTTTCTCTCTACCTGGTTGATCCTGCCAGTAGCGTATGCTTGTCTCAAAGATTAAGCCGTGCATGTCTAAGTATGCACTGCTGGTACACTGAAACAGCAAATGGCTCACTAACTCAGTTATGGTACCTCTGGTCGCTCGCTATTGCAATTGGATTACAAGTAGTTATACTGATCATTGTTCTTTGTTTCCAGATTGTTTGCTCTTTGTGTCTCCCTGCTGCACTGTGTCTTTGTTAACGTTACTAGCTGCATTACTTATATCCTGTCTATTTTATAAGATTGGTGTCTCTTACAGTACCCAGTATGTAACCAGGCCTCCAACAATACTTCTATGGCTAAACATCTTGAGGAAATAGATCACATTTATAACATAAAATAATTGTAATAGTGTGATTCTAGGTATGGGAGGAAGCAACAAGGGAAAATGTCTCCTGGGTCATAATTAGATAGAGGATCCAGAGGATCTTTAATTATCAATAGGGCCTAATCCAAAAACTAGCACCTGGAGTGGCATATCAAGAATTCTCCCCTGACCTGGGATGAGCCTCCCAGCACCGTGGGACAAAATTTGATCCTGAAATGTCTCCCAAATATTGGTCAAAATCCTGACCAAGAGGAGAGGATCTGAGAAATGGAATATTGCCTGACACATCAGTCATTAGCGATTGCAGCCCTCCAACGTGAGCCGGTGAGCCCTGACGAAACTCAGGATATGAGAATATAGGATACAGGCCCCGGGTAGCTGAGGTACATATCAAATGAATGATTTCAGTGAGCCCAGACTCTTGCATCTTCCCATACATAGAAAACTGCTAAATTCCTTAACTTGAGATGCTGCTTTCCAGGCTTGAAGCTCTCAAAATTCCCGTCAAATAGATCGTAACTCTCAACTTTTAGGCTGAGAATATTTTTTTAAGGCTACAGGTGTAAAGGAGACACTTTCCAGAGAGGAACGACAACAACAAAAAAAAACAACGTTTGGAACACTGGCACCGATGGTGGACACTCCCGGAAAGTTCCATCTGACGAAGCAATTAGAAGGGCCGTCACCCCTTTTTCCACAAGACTGTGGAATGGACATTGACAGTAGGGAATTGGAACAGGGAGGAGCCAAATCTGACTACACGTTGGATCTGTTTCTTTGACTTTAACCTTTGCCTTCCGCTGCTTTTGTTCACTAAAAGGATACTGTCTGTACATAATGGCCTGCCTCGGGGAACCCTGTTCCTCTGCCTGAATGTTAAACCAAAGTGCCTTTGTTCAGGGAAACACACGGACTCTGTCCACCTGTGGATGGCTGCAATTAAGAAGAAATTAACACATCCCCTCCGTGAGGCTGGCCATTCCAGAGGATATTCGCAAAACTTATGGCCCTTTTACTTTACCTCCTCATCTCTTCCCCATCTCTGTGCTATAAAACAAACTGGCATCCAAACCCCGATAAGATGGTTATTTTGAGACTTTAGTCCGCCGTCTTCTCGGTCTGCTGACTTTCCGAAGAAAGTCATATTCCTTGCCTCAACACCTCATCTCCGACTTATTGGCCTGTCGTACGGCAAGCACAGCAAGCTTGGACTTGGTAACATCTTTACTCAGGACACGGTGTCACAAAATGGGACATTGTTTTCTGTTTGTTTTGTTTTTGTGTTTTGTGTTTGTTTTTGTTTTGGGCTGCGCCACGTGGCTTGTGGGATCTTAGTTCCTCGACCAGAGATCGAACCCGCGCTCCCTGCAGTGGAAGCTCGGAGTCCTAAGCAATGGCCTACCAGGGAATTCCCATGGGACACTGTTACCTTGCAGTCATGGTCCTCACCTTTGTGAGACAGAGGTAGTAGTGTAGCAGGATTGAGAACGTTGTAAAGTTTAAGATAAAGATTAGGTGGTGAAAGCAGGATTTCACAGGAAGTGAATCTAGTGACACTTGCAGTGAAACGTTGTCAATTCAGAGTTAAGAAGACTGTGGACAATGTGTGGAGTTTGCAAATAAACTTCATTTTCTAGAGTCAAATCTGCCAAGGCTTCCACCAAATTTGCAGTTGTGGCTATAACCTTAAGACAACTGAGATAGGCATAAGCAACTGACTCAAGTTGCATGCTATAATAGGCAAAAGGCCTATGTTTACTACCATGCTCACATAGTTCCGCGGGGCCTGATTATGCCATTCATGCACAAATCAAGTAAAAGGTTTTGAATAACCTAAAGTTAATCTATTAGGTAGAGATCTCTTTGCTAACTTAAAAGGGCTAATATATTTTGCCTCCAATGGAGATCTCACCTTAAAGTTTCCGGATCAACCTGAACCTGATCATTTGGGTAACCCTAAGGCAGGCAGCTCTTGCAGTGCTTGTTTTAGCCTTATAAAAGCCTGCTTATGTTTATCTTCCCAAGCAAAGGATTCAGGGACTAAATCTTTAATAAGTTCATAGAGTTGAAGAGGTAACAGAGAAAAATTTGGAACCCAGAGCTTGCAATAACCAGCTAAACCTAGAAATCCACAATGCTAGCACTTAGTTTTGAGTCTAGGAAGTTCCTGTATCAGCCTAATTCTCTCTGGAGATAGCTGAATTCCTTCAGTGCTTAGATTATGTCCTAGGTAATGAACAGTGTCTAGAGATAATTGTAATTTTTCCTTTGTGTTCTTTCTCAGCTAACTGTTGCAGCAAATAAATAGAATCTTTTATGCATGCCTTATGGAATCTTTACAGTAGCAGAGTACAGCAGGAGGTTATCTCCATATGGTAAAAAGGTTGATTTCTCAGGGAACTAGAGGGTACTTAAATCTTGGTGAGGTACTTGGGAGAAAAAAGAAGGGGTCCCAGTGAACCCTTGAGGCATAAAAGTGCAGGTATATTGTTGATTGTTCCAAGTAAAGGCAGATAGATATTGGCTGTTGGGTCTCCGGGATGCTGAAGAAAGGTGAACAAAGGTCTCCAACAGTACACCATTCCAAGTCAGTTGAATCTTGTGACAGAAGGGTGGCTAAGTTTGGAACAACAGGAAAACAGGGAATAACTATTTTTATTAACAGCTCCCAAGTCCTGGACAAATCGCCATCCTGCCAGGTTTCCAACCAGGCAAGATTGGCATGCTGCAGGGACGAGTACAGGAATGACTACCTCCCGGGAAATTAAGTTTTCTACAATAGGTGTGAGACCTTGTATGACCGCAGGCTTTAATAGTTGTTGAGGAAACCTAGGGAGAGGTTTAGCTACATCTATCTGAATCTTTATAGGTTTGCATTTTTTTTATTCTTCTGATGTTAACACTGTCAGAAGTAGCCCCCAAATTTGCAGGCATCTCCACCAAATTAGAGAACTTGTGCTGAACTTCCTCTTTTATGTCCAGGACAGATTGTAAGGAACATAAATAATCAGGTTCAGGTTGATCAGGAAATTTTAAGGTGAGATCTCCACTGGAGGCAAAATGTACTGGCCCTTTTAAGTTAGAAAAGAGATCTCTACCGAATAGATTAACTGGGGCTATATTGCATAGCCAAAAGGAATCTTGGTTGAGATAAAAATTCTCTCTGAACTTTATTAGGTACTCCCACTATGGAAACATCCTCTTGACTCAGAGGGACCTGTTGTTCTTTGAGGGTGGGCTTTAGAATAGAAAGCACAGCTCTGGTTCGGGCTAGGGATAGGGTGTTAAAGGGTTAGGTAATTATGTTTACAGTTAGGGTTAGGGTTTAATGTAGATTTCAAAGTAAAATATGAGAGTGGGGTTTAAAGTAGAAAGCATAGCTCCAGTATCAACTAAAATTTGGCAGTTTTTCATCAATTTTCATTCTATTTTCCTCTGGGCTGTTTCAGGTAATTGCTGGTAATAGTTTACCAGAGAACGTCTGGAGTTCTGCCAACTAGGGGAGAGGGTCATGGGGGGGCCCTCCCTTTGAGACAGATACGAGAGCATTTGTGAAGAGTTTGCACAGGACCTTTGAGGACACCTTTTTTTCTAGCGTCCTCACTGATTACAAATGAAACATCAACTTTGGGTCATCGAATTGATCATGGACCCCTAGGAGGTTGTAATGGGGGAGGCCTAGGTGTTATTTTGTGTCTCTTGCCTTAGAGCTGTTGTAACTGTAAGGCTATGAGCTTGGTGGATTTCTGTTTGTGATCTTGCTCCAAGGTCCTTTCAAAATGCTCAGCTATAGTCAGGAGTTCAGTCAGGCCTACAGCCTCCCAGCCTATTTTCTGCCCTTTTATCAATCCACTAATCTCAGAAGATAATCCATTTACAAAGAGGGCAGTTAAAGTAGGCTGAGTGGCCTTTTTGTTGCTTGCAACCCCAAATGCTGTAAAAAGAGAGCCTACAATCTGGCTCTAAAATCTTCCACAGATTCACCCCTCTTTTGTTTGTATGAGTGAATAACAGGCCAATCATTATTAGGCCAATTAATAATAGACCAAGTGTGAGCAGGGAAGATTTTAGGAATAGCTTATAAAAGGTTAGTTGTTATTCTGCAAGCCTTTTTAGGTTGAGGATCTTGAATATCATCCTAGGGATTATGTCATTTTGCTTCCCGCGTCCATTCTGGGGCTTCCCCCAGTCCTACCAACATGTGTACAAGCGGATAAAGATCTAGCAGTTTGGGGACATAGGCCGTGACAGTGACTCTAAATTCTTCAAAAAATGTTGGGGGTTCCTCCCTAGGTTTAGAGAATTCTTTGACTATAGCTCTCAGTTCAGTCTTTGACCAAGGGGTAAAGGACACATGAGGGGGCTCACCTGCAACCTCAGCTAGTTTGACTTTAAATGGCAATTGTTAAATATTCTCTTGGGAATAGAAAAGTATTTCAGACAGAAAATGAGTAAAACAAGAGTACTCAGGTGAAAAAGGAAAGGGGGGGACAGTAGGAGTTAAATCTGCAGTCACATCCGTCCTATGGTCTTTTGTTTCAGGTACCTTTTGTCTCTTTAATTTTTCATTAGCTTTCTGTTCTAAGTCTCTAAACGAAGCTATGTTGGAATCTTGAAACCTTCTGTAAACTTTTACATACCAATTAAAGCAGGCATCTCATTCTCCCTGTCCAATTTGGGAACCCTTGCTCTCCAGTGTTTTCCTCAAATGAACAATCTTGTCTAACTGGAACATTCCCCACAATGACCATTGTAATTCTAGATCAATATTAGAATAACTTTGCCATCTTTCTAAATATCTACAGCTTCCAGGACCATAGTTCTCAAATATAAAATAAGCAGGTGTGGCAGAAGCTGGCATTCTCAACTCTTTGGTGATAAAGGATCTCATTTCCTTAGCTAGCCTTTGTCAACCCAAAAGAACACACAAAAGAACTGCGCCTTAATATATCAGCAGTAACAAAGAGATGTTACTATGTCCTGGCCAAAAGAAGGCCTGGTATGCACCACCACCAATTCCCAGGGATCCCTGGACTGAGGAAAAAGATCCAACCAGCAAATCCCAAGGAATGGGGACTGCAAACTGATGCCTAACAAAATGGAGAACTATAGCCGCCACCAACAGTTCCAAGCATGGAAACTGAGGGCTGATGCCAAACAGATGGGGAAGTGCAGATTACACTGCCAGCAGTGCCCGATGTGGAATCCAGGGAACAAAATTAGGGGCTAGGGTTTACCACTCAAAAATATACTGGCAATAACCAAGAGATGTTACTGTGTCCTGGGAATTTCCATCTGAAAGGCTAGGGGTTTGGCCTCAGGGAGAATCCTCTACCAGCCAAACTGACCTGCCCTGTAAAGGAAAGCCAATTAGATTGCGAGCACAAACTCAATCAAAGAGAATGGAGCTCAAACCAAGAGGAGCTTACCAACAACCTTCAGGGATGGCAAGAAAGACAGTGAACTCAAAGCAGTTGTGGGCACCACACCTGTTTCTCCTTGTCCCAAATGTTATCAGAAATTTGCTTCAGATCCCATCACTGCCACCAATATATTTATCTTTTTCTTTTTAAAAAGATAAGCATTTAATCATAAAATCATCCTGTTAGCAAGAGGAATCATAAGAGTGGATTTTAGAAAAGTGCACATACATATTTTTATACAGAACATTTCTGGAGGGATACATATTCAACTGTTAGTGGCCACCTCTGAATGCCACCAATGTATTAAAAAACAAAATTTAACTGAGTAAATTTGAAGATTTACTTTGAAGTTTGAATAAATTGGCTTTATTAAACGATTCATGAATCAGGCAGCATCTCATCTGATAGAAAGGGAGATACTCCAACGGGTTACACAACATGGAAGGCTTTTTGTTTTTTGGCCACGCCACATGGCATGTGGAAATCTTAGTTCCCCGACCACGGATCGAACCGATGCCCCGTGCATTGGAAGAGCAGAGTCTTAGCCCCTGGACCACCAGGAAAGTCCCAGAAGGCTTTTAAAGTAAAGAGGGTGGGACAAGGAAAGAAAGTCATCATCAAGGGAAAAAATGAAAGTTCACTGGAGGAAAGTGAAACTTCAGGTGACAGTGGCTTCTCATTGGCTAAACTGCGGAATATTCTATTAGCTATTTCTATTTTCTATTTCTTGTTGCTGGCCAGGAAGGAAGTCTTCCCTCCTCCAGCTGGGGTAGTAAAGTGGTTGCACTTCCTGTTTGGGGTCAGTGAATGACCTCTTCCTGTTGGGGTAATTGATGATGAGTGACACGGCATGAGACCTCCCTCTACGGGCCTTCCAGACTCCAATTCTAGTTGAGGTTTCCTTTTGTTAACATTCACAGCATGTTTTATTGGCAGGAGGATTCACAATGAGGGAGAAAAGGCCACAAGACTCACCATAAAGAAGGCTCAGAAATTCCTGGGTGGGTCCAAGGGAGGCACAAGGTGGCTGTGGGGTCAGCTGGTGGCCACAATGATCACGTGGTTCCATCTGATGGGTTTGCAGCTCGATGTGGAATAGTGAATAAAAGGGTCAGTTCATCCTATCAGAGAAACATGAAACTGAGATAAGCTTCCCACTGCTAGAAGCATCATGAGCCTTCAGAAAAGAACAGAGAACATGTCTAAAGGGTTTGGGAACATCAGAGCCATATCTCCTCAGAGTGGGACTCCCCAGGCTCTCCAGGTCTCAGTCCCCAACTCTCCCTCAGGGACAAAGCCTCCTCACCTCTGTCCTTGTCAGCTCACTGATCCCTAGAGGTCCTGCCTATCCCTGAGGACTTAGGTTTCCATGGAGACAGGTTGGTTGAGACCTAGTGATACAGTTGACCAGCCTGATATGCAACAGTTCCCACCACCCTGGGGCCGTTGCGCTCAGGGACACGTGGCTCTGGACCCCATGTGGAGGGTGTCCTTGCACGTCAGCTGTGCCCCAGAAGAGCCAGTAACGCCTGTAGCTGTCCAACTGATTCTCAGGGTATTTTCCTGGGAGAGCCCTTGGTCATCTGACCTCCTATCCAGGAAGCCCCGTGACTTTCTGACTGCTGCCTGTCACGCCAACAACACACCTGTGAAGGTTCTGCTCTGCATGGCCATCTGTCCACCAGGCCCCCCCTTCTAGGGACCCAGATGCTAGGACCACACAAATGCTGAAGGAGTGTCCACCTGCCTAAGGTACAGACACCCTTGTATCCATCTGCATGATTTCTACTGGGAATCAACAACATTTATGGGGATTCTTTGGCCCTAAAGAACAGACCAACCTGATAGGAGCAATGCAATGATTCACGATTACCAGGGTCAATGCACATATACAGGGGCCCATAGCCCCAGATGCCCCACTCACAATTCACATGGGTGTCCCATACGTACCCACCGATGCCCAAATATTCTTGCTTCATACATACATACATCCAAACACGCACATCAGTGGTGTGCTGGTAAGTGCTAAAAAACTCTCCGAGAAAGGTGGGAAAGACTTCACCTGTGCTATCTACGTGGTATAAATATTCCCAGCATGGGAGGAGGACGAGGCGGCGGAGGAGGAGGAGGACCCGGCGGCGGCGGCGGCGGGGTGAGGAGGCGAGGCGGCGGCGGAGCGGGAGGAGGCGAAGGCGGAGGAGGCAGTCGCTGCGCGCGGGGCCGAGCCGGACGCGTCTTGGTGCCCCCTCCCCCGGTTCGCCGCTGCCCGGCCTGAGCCGAGCCGAGCCGAGCGTGAGCGTGGTGCGGAAGGAGGGGATGGCCCGGGAGCGCCGGCACCAGTGACGGGGAGGTGCTGAGCGTCGCCGAGGGCGCGCCGGGCCCTGCGCCGCCCGCCGCCTGCGCGCCCGCCCGCCGCCCGGCTCCGCGGCCGCTCCCTGTCCCCGACACACGCTCACAGGCCGGGCATTGATGGTAATGTATGCGAGGAAACAGCAGAGACTCAGTGATGGCTGTCACGACCGGCGGGGGGACGCGCAGCCTTACCAGGCACTTAAGTATTCATCGAAGAGTCACCCCAGTAGCGGTGATCACAGACATGAAAAAATGCGAGACGCCGCAGATCCTTCACCACCAAATAAAATGTTGCGGAGATCTGATAGTCCTGAAAACAAATACAGTGACAGCACAGGTCACAGTAAGGCCAAAAATGTGCATATGCACAGAGTTAGAGAGAGGGATGGTGGGACCAGTTACTCTCCCCAAGAAAATTCACACAACCACAGTGCTCTTCATAGTTCAAATTCACATTCTTCTAATCCAAGCAATAATCCAAGCAAAACTTCAGATGCACCTTATGATTCTGCCGACGACTGGTCTGAGCATATTAGCTCCTCTGGGAAGAAATACTACTACAATTGTCGAACAGAAGTTTCACAGTGGGAAAAACCAAAAGAGTGGCTTGAAAGAGAACAGAGACAAAAAGAAGCAAACAAGATGGCAGTTAATAGCTTCCCAAAAGATAGGGATTACAGAAGAGAGGTGATGCAAGCAACAGCCACTAGTGGGTTTGCCAGTGGAATGGAAGACAAGCATTCCAGTGATGCCAGTAGTTTGCTCCCACAGAATATTTTGTCTCAGACAAGCAGACACAATGACAGAGACTACAGACTGCCAATAGCAGAGACTCAGAGTAGCTCTGCGCCAGCCCAGCACCCCATCAAACCAGTGGTCCCTCCAGCTGCTGCCCCAGGCTCTGTGCCTTGTAGTCCATTCACGCCGCAGTCTGATCACCAGCCAAAGAGATCATTCGATGCTAACGGAGCATCTGCTCTCTCAAAACTGCCTACACCCACATCTTCTGTCCCTGCACAGAAGACAGAAAGAAAAGAATCTACATCAGGAGACAAATCGGTGTCACACTCTTGCACAACTCCTTCCACGTCTTCTGCCTCTGGACTGAACCCCACGCCTGCCCCTCCAGCCTCTGCTTCAGCAATGCCTGTCTCTCCTGTCCCACAGTCACCAATACCTCCATTACTGCAGGACCCAAATCTGCTCAGACAGTTGCTTCCTGCTTTGCAAGCCACGCTGCAACTCAATAATTCTAATGTGGACATATCCAAGATAAATGAAGTTCTTACAGCAGCTGTGACCCAAGCCTCATTGCAGTCTACAATTCATAAGTTTCTTACTGCTGGACCATCTGCTTTCAACATAACTTCTCTGATTTCTCAAGCTGCTCAGCTCTCTACACAAGCCCAGCCGTCTAATCAGTCTCCGATGTCTTTGACGTCTGACGCATCATCCCTGAGATCGTACGTGTCTCCGAGAATAAGCACACCTCAGACGAACGCAGTCCCTGTCAAGCCTTTGGCTAGTACTCCTCCTGTTGCATCACAGCCAAAGGTTAGTACTCCGGTAGTTAAGCAAGGACCAGTTTCACAATCAGCCACACAGCAGCCTGTAACTGCTGACAAGCAGCAAGGTCATGAACCTGTCTCTCCTCAAAGTCTTCAGCGCTCAAATAGCCAGAGAAGTCCGTCACCTGGTCCAAATCATACTTCTAGTAGTAATGCATCAAATGCAACAGTTGTACCACAGAATTCATCTGCCCGTCCTACGTGTTCATTAACACCTACGCTAGCAGCACACTTCAATGAAAATCTCATCAAACATGTTCAAGGATGGCCTGCAGATCATGCAGAGAAGCAGGCATCGAGATTGCGAGAGGAAGCCCATAACATGGGAAGCGTTCATATGTCAGAAATTTGTACTGAATGAAAAAATTTAAGATCTTTAGTCCGAGTATGTGAAATTCAAGCAACTTTGAGAGAGCAAAGGATACTATTTTTGAGACAACAAATTAAGGAACTCGAAAAGCTAAAAAATCAGAATTCCTTCATGCTGTGAAGATGTGAATAATTGCACATGGTGCTGAGAACAGAACTGTAAATCTGTTGCCCAGTCTTAACATTTTTGAGCTGCATTTAAGTAGACTTTGGACCCTTAAGCTGGGCAAAGGAAATGACAAGGGGTGGGGGTCTGTGAGATTCAATTCAGGGGAAAGATACAAGATTGATTTGTAAAACCCTTGAAATGTAGATTTCTTGTAGATGTACTCTTCACGTTGTAAATATGTTTTGTAGAGTGAAGCCATGGGAAGCCATGTGTAACAGAGCTTAGACATCCAAAACTAATCAATGCTGAGGTGGCTAAATACCTAGCCTTTTACATGTAAACCTGTCTGCAAAATTAGCTTTTTTAAAGAAAAATTTGGGGGGTTAATTTATCATTCAGAAATCTTGCATTTTCAAAAAATTCAGTGCAAGTGCCAGGCGATCTGTGTCTAAGGATACAATTTTGAACCATATGGGCAGTGTACAAAATACCATGAAACAACCGTTTCCACACTTGCACCTGATCAAGAGCAGTGCTTCTCCATTTCTTTTGCAGAGAGATGTTTTTCATTTCCCGTGTGTTCCATTTCCCTCTGAAATCCTTGATCTGATTTTATCCATTTTTTAAGGCTCCTCTTTTCCTCCTTTCTTAAGGCACTGTTGCTATGGCACTTTTCTATAACCTTTTCATTCCTGTGTACAGTAGCTTAAAACTGCAGTGATTGAGCATAACCCACTTGTTTGTGTAAATTATTGAAATCCATTGGCACCCTGTAAGAATGGACTTAAAAGTACTGCTGGGCATGTGTGCTGAAAGTACATTGATGGCTCAAATATAAGGAAATGGCCCAATGAACATGGTTGGGAGGGAAGAGGAAACAGCTAGTCAGATGTGAATTGTATCTGTTATAATAAACATGTTAAAAAAATATTCCCAGCATGACCAATTTCAAGCTACCCACCTGACATCACTGAACACAGAGCTGGGAAGAGATATGCACCATTGACTATCCCAGGATAGTATGAACCAGTTCCAGCACATCCCGTACCTTTTCCTATGAATTTGTGCACACAATCCACTTACACCCCAAGTAGAACCCTCAACTCCCATCACAGATATATAACTAAAAGGATACCACATACACATATGTGTTTGTACATATACATATATATATATATATCCTAAACACGCACGTACATTTCTACCCTCACCCTGAATAAATACACAAACAGCCTACCTCTTACTACCTAAATTTTTACAGACAAAACCTTACTCACCCTGAATATTCACATTCCACTCTCACAACTATATATACACACACAACATGGGCCTGAAAACAAACATGTGCAACCAATATGCCATCCAGATGTACACACTGAGTACCTAAACACACAGGCTCACCAAGTACACAACTGTCTCATGGGCAACCCAAAAAAGACCCATATGCAATCCCACAGCCCTAAAATACATATACTCCAGGATTCCTGCACACACACATAACCTACACCGTCTACTGGTTTCCAAACACACAAACTAAACTCTCACATCCCCCAGAGTACATACCCCAGAAGCTCCAGGAGCTCAAAAACACACACAGCCACAAATAACCTATTCTTATCAAATACAGCTGACCCTTGAACAACTTGGGGGTTAGGGCGCCAACCCTCCATGCAGTGGTTCTGCATCCATGGATCATGTAGTAGTCCTGTAGTATTTACTGGAAAAAAAATCCAATAGAAGTGGACCCGTGTGGTTCAAACGTGTGTTGTTCAAGGGTCAACTGTACATATAAGTCCACCTCACTAATACTGAGAACACACAAACAGGCAACACCACTAATTTCTTCAGGCATTACATTTTGAAATAGACACATAGAGGACTCTAAGCCTCCTGATATACTCACAAATCACAAATACACACACCCACAAACTCCTCATGAGTATACCCCCCAAATGCTCAGACACACTCAAAACAGAAAAACACCGACAACCTCTGCAGTCTTACTAATATACATACACAATTCTCACACACATATGGACACACACATGCAAATATTCCCAAGCCCTGAACATACAGATCCCCTCCCAAACACTATACATTATGCTACCTCTCCAGAATACAAGCTCCCCACCACTACCCCAACATATAAACTGTATATGTGTGTGGGGGTGTTTATATATATATATATTTCTACCCTCACCCCGAATATATAGACAGACCACCTCTTACTCCTACCAAACACATGTATAAACACCCTAGCATTCTCCAAAGAAATACACTTTGAATACTCCTAACAACTCCATACCTTATGAACAAACTTTGATAATGCATGAACCTGATGATGGACACACACACAGATTAGAATACACAAGTAAGATACATGGAAGTGTCTCCAGCAAACCATTTATGAAACAACTTCCATATATCAAATTATCCCTAGCTATTAGGAGCCAGCTCACACATATGCAAGTACTAACAAATACCCGTATCACATATTTCTAATACATAGAAATGCAATTGTCCAACTTCCCTGTAGAGACATAGAACCCCACCTCTTTATCAGATACACATATACTCACTTCCCAAAATACATAAGCTTCAGAGGCTCCTACTGAAAATTACAAATGCACAGCCTCAGCAAACATTCCTCCAAGTGGCCATGCCCCTTGAATACACACACAAACTCATTTAACACATAACTCTCCACAAGTCCCAAATGCAACCACAATTACCCAGAACACTGCAAATATGCAATAATATCATCCTATATGCCCTTTGTTCCAAATACACATACAGTACCACACTACTGGCATATACATAACCCCACATTCCCAACCTCTCACACAGAATTAACTCTGCCATCTTGCAGAATACAGAATCATACAAACACAACATATCTACATATACAACATCCACCAGTCCCAGAAAATAGTCACAGACTTGCCCTCTACACATCCAAATATACATAGACGGCTCCTGAAAATGCACACACACAAACACCCCATAACCATACAACATGCCCTGAATACACAAATGATCATCCTACATTCCCCAAATATACAAAATAAACAGACTGGACGCCCAAAGTAATATACACCACTACTTTTCCTGACATTGCCCTTATGCATATGCAGATAATCCTTCCAAATCCACCATTAGAAACACATAAATCCCCAAATTCATGGGTGAAAAAAACACATGTAAACATATTCCCCAAACACCAAATTACAAACACCTAACCACCAACTCCTTGAGTATGCCTGCGTCACATCTCAACACCCTCCAAGTACAACACTCACTCTTACACACTCTCACAAAAACACAGGCATGACCTCCCTTCAGACACAAACATCCACAGACAAAACCAACCCACACATTTGACTACATATCAGATTCCCACCAACCAATTAAATATGTACAGACCCCATCTATGCTTGCAAATCAATCATGATTTGACATCAGACTACAAATACATGTTTATTACCACATTCAGCAAAGTTGTTCCCATCACTGACAAAAGAATGCAGTTTGAACATAAGTGGTGATTGATGTTTTTATGATAAGAAGGAAGACACTAGCGAAACCATGAGTGTGTTCCTTCGATCTTCACTCATTTTCCAATCACCTGAGCTACACCTTTGGAACCAGATGAGGGTTTTCAACTCGCAAGAACGTCCCTCTAGCTTTTGTACTCTTCAGAACGCGCAGCCTAGAACGGCACCTGGGCACCTGTTTAATAGCTCACACACACTATTTACCCCCCATTGTAGGCCCCGCAATCACTGAACCCTTCATGCAGCCGGCTCCCCAGCGGTGCCAATAACCCTGGGGTAAACCCCTCAAGGGAATCGAGCTCTATGGGGGCGTGAATCCACATTGTGGGGAGTCTCCTTACACGGACAAGGGCACAAATAACCCACAGGGTGAACACCAGCGCAGAGCGGTGACACCTGAGGGGTGAAAAGTCCCCGTACCCCTTACCTCAGGGTTCCTGGAATTGACTCTCGAGGCCACCATGACAGGCCCCACCCCCGCCAGACGGCCGTTGGGGCCCCACCCTCCGCGCTCGCGCATGCGCTCCTGTCTTCCGGAGCCGAGCCAACTGCCCCAACAGACGCCAGGAGCTGTTGGAGGACGGCGGTCCGCGTGCCCGAGAGCCCCGCCCCAGTGGGCGTGCGCAGGCGTGCAGGCGCGGGGCACGCGGGCATCTGGTCCTGCAGCTCTCTGCCAGAGAGGAGAGCGGTGGAGTGTCAGGCACGCTGCGGAGCGTCTCTGGCGACACTCCTCGCCGGGAACTTTTGTGCTGGTCTCTTCTTAAAACCAGCTCTTGTGAGATGTGCACTTGTGATTTTTCTATTGCACACGTGAAACCCATGCACTTAGCTACAAAGAGTTCTGGAGAGCTCCGCTCTAAGCACAGTAGCCTCAAATTGGGGCAAGTGCTTTCATGCCCTTTGGACTGCAGTTCCTTGGTTCTTGTTTATGCCTTTCAAAAAACAGTAGGTCCTTTTTCCTAGCAAGCCTGAAGTTTCCGTTAAAGAACAATTCTAGCAAAGAATTCAGACCTGGGAAACACTCTTAAGATACTGTCTCCTGACTCCGTTCCTAGAGGTTTTCCAAACGCATTTACTCTACTAGAATATTTTTTCTCAGTGTATTTAATACATGGAGGTTTTTCAATAAATGTTGATTCACAGGTGTTTCCTTTGTACGTTTTTTTTTTTTTTAAATAACTTTGAGAGAGAGTGGACAATCTGGGCCAATTTCAACACAGCAGGTAGTATGGGAACAAATTTACTTTCCCTCCCTCCTTTTTTGTAATATCTTGCAGACTTTCAGTTGGCATTAAAAACAACAACAACAACAAAAATAGTAGCGGGATCAACTTACTGACCTGACTTTGTAATACTTCCCAAAGAAACTTCAATCATCAGATCCTCTTTCTGGTCAATTGCAAGATTAGAGCATTTCTCACTCAACAGGATGCCTCTGAAGACCCCTCACATCTAACAGCACTAAGCGCCTCCAAGTGCCCAGACTTGAAAACTCCACAAGACACAAACATGGTATCTCTTCGTTTCTTTAATGTTTCGTGACTGAGTGGAAGATGAACTGTCTTCTGAGGCTTGTGATGCATGTCCAGAGTTGTTTTTTCTCAGTAGTCAATGCCTGCCCGCAGCCTCTGTGCAGGAATAGTCAGAGATCATGATCCAAAGGACTTTTAGATACTCCCTTCAATGACTGCTCTACCCAAATTGCATTTGGACTAATTTGATTATCTCTGTCCCTGGGGTGTAGGATTTTGAAGTATTACAAAAGTGATTGCAGAATTGGGACTGGCTAATTTTTGCACAGTGCAATTTTTGTATCAGTGGCCTTGAGAAGAGTCCTTCAAATACTGTATCAGAATTATGAGTGAGAATCTTGTAAATAATTGGTTGAATGACTGAACAAAGGGAGGAAGCAACAAGGAAGCCTGCCTTTCTCGAGTGCCTGGGTACAATATTTTGCCTCACCATCCCTCTAGTATGAAGTTATTGGTTGAAAATCATCTGAGTTTTCCTTCATTGTAAAAGCTCCAGTACTGAGCGATATTCCCAAACTGTTTATTTTTTTCAGTCCCCGACAGGAGTTTCTTTAGATATAAAGTTCATTTAGAAACTTTATGTCTAAAGTTTCTTTAGATATAAAGTTTCACCATGATGTTGCTTGAAATATTCTCACCTTATCTTCTCATCTTCTTCTGAGTCAGTTTTTCCTGACAAGGGGCAAGGAACTTCTTAAACACCAACAGGAGTCTTTTTCACACTGTGGAACAGTCCTTCTAAACCTCTGTTTCCTTCCCCAACACCCCACAATCAGTTGGAGTTCTACTGCAGCTACAGCAGTGAGAGAATCTCGTCTCCCAAGAGATTTGGTTGCCATCCTCTGAGGTTTTCAGCCTTCATCTCCCTTGACAAGTTTCCTAACAGTCCTCTCTTCTCACAACACAAAACACGAATACTCTTTCATATCATTTTGATAGTGGTAAACTGACTGACATGGATTCTCAATATGAAAATAATAATCAAACAAGTTTTGCAAAAGGAATGCTACCATGATTCCCATGCAGATGGGGCCATATGCAACGATGAGCCTAGATTGTAAAGAGCAAGTGTATGTAATGCAGACAGGAAATTAACAAACTTGTAAGCAGGGCTTGCAGGCTAGGATTTCGATGGAAGTGGGCTTGTCTGAATGGGGATTGGACACTGGTGGATAAACTCTTGGCATTGTGTCAAGGTGCACATCCATCTCATGGGTAGTGGACTTTTAACACCTAGAAAAACCAGGGCTCTAGGATGTTTAGTCCCTTTAACATAAGGAAAGAGAAGAAGATTTTCTGCCTTCTTGTTCCTTACTTCTGTCCTTACCCCTACTAAGCCAAGATGTTCAGTGCTATATGATGGCTCTTCCAAATCCATTTCATCCAAAGAGCCTGCAGATTTTGTGTATGTTTACAGTTGTGTTTTCTGTTGGAGCCAAGGTGCACACTTGAGTCTCATCCCTCCAAGTTCTCTTTCTCATAAGGATGAGTAACTGATAATAGCTTAGTATGTTCTGATTTTTTGGTAGTGTTGCCAGATAAAATACAGATTTCGAGTTAAATGTAAATTTCAGATAAACAGGGAAAGACTTTGCAGTAAAACTATGTCCAAAATGTTGCATGGGACAAAGTTGTACTAAAAATGAATTCATTGTTTATGTGAAATTCAAAAGTCAAATTCAGTTAGGCATTTGTTACTTTTCTTTACTAGATCGAGCCACCCTATTCTTTCAGGTGCTTTGAAATTTAAGAGACTAGAAAGTCTTGTTCTAGGAATCTAGTGCAGAAAGAGAGGAGCCACGATACCCGTACAAAGACAATCATTGGAAATATCCTCAGATATATTGGAACATATATGAATTTTCATCTAGAAAAAAAATGAAGGAATTTTAAAAAATGAAAACAGATTGCCTTCGTTTTTAGTTGCATGACGTATCTCTGGGAAGATTTTTGTGAAAGAGATAACACTGGTTTCCTCCGGGAAAGAGGATTGGGTTGACAGGGGAAAGAGGTGGGAGGAGGACTCGCCACTGCATATTCCATTTTGCACAATTTAATTTTGAACCATGAGGAGGTGTTGCTCGCTTAAAATATTATACTAAAATCATTTAAAAGGTAAAAAACTCAATCTTTTACAACCATGGAATACTATGAGAAAGACATTTAGTGAATTCTGGTCTTGGACATGGGGGCTGCATGACGGTTTTTTGATGGACGGGGGCTTTCCAGCACAAAGGATCATTAGTAAGGCTGGTCCTGCTGGATGTTGGTTGGAGCACAAGGACCACTCCCTTAGGAGTGATGTACATACAGCAGTCAAAGACACTGGATCTGCTGAGACAATCCTAATTTCAAATACTCAGTTCCATGTGGCCATAAATACCCAAGTGTTTATCAGACTAACAGTTCTGAATTTTGTTCAGAAAGTCTAGTCTCTGTTGAAGTAAGTCAAGAGCCAGGTAGGAAGCAGAGTGTGTTGAGGGACACAAAACTAGGTTGATGGAAAAAGAAGTGAAAGGAAGGGAACATCAAGTCCAACCTCAGTGCCGTGAATCAAAAACAGTCTATAAACTGCGTAAAGAGGCACATGCCAATTGTGTTGCCACTGTGTGAGGTGGAAGGAACTTCCGGTTCTTGCCTACCTGCCAGAGCCCTCGTGGAATGTCTCCCTACCCCCACCCTACCCAGACCCACGTGCCCTCTGCCCCTCCCCCACTGCAGAATGTTTCAGCCACATTCTACTGTTATGACTCAAACCTGCCCCTCCTTCAGTTGGATCCTGAGCGTCTGTTGAAGCAGGTCACTCTCTGGGTCCTGGTCTTGACTTTTCTCATTGAGGCTACCAGGCAGCAGTAGTCCGTGCCCAAGCCTGCAGGATGGCTTCAGAAGGAGGTAAGCCTATAGGCTGGGGGTGTGTTCTCAGAGACCCTGCCATCCCTCACATCCTTTGGGTTCACACGTGACACTTCACGGTGGGCACACAGTTGGACTGACGTAGAGGGAGAAGAGAGCACTGGACACACGAGGACATTTCACCTGGGGAGACTGGGGAGCCTGAAGAAACCTGAGACTGCACTGGGGAGGAGGGGTCATTGGAGGCGGATCAAGAGGAATTGCCCTGGCTATGGAGAAAGGATGGCAGCAGGCAGGTTGATTCTTTCTAGAAGGGAGACAAGCCACTTTGAAACGTGTGTGTAAGGATGTGTGTGATGTCCTGGTGGTGACACAGGGAGGGTCATGAGGAAAGCCTAGACGTGTCTTGTGTTCCTGAGGCACCTGAAGCTTGCCTCACCATATCTTTCTAAGGGATTTGAACAGGAGCATACTGTATCTAAGGGGGCCGTGGGGAGAGATGGTCTTGGTGAGAAAACTATTCAGTGGGGCTGTGTGTGGCCACACCTGCAGTGAAGTGCCCTCTCCGAGAGCTAGGCAGGAGGTTACTCTAACTGCCGCAGCCCACACCTCGTCCACTCCTCCCAGCCCAAAGCTCACTTCTCAGTTCAGGCAACTGTTGCTTTGGATTCAACAGGGGATGGGCAACCGTGTAACTTCAGCCAAAAGAGGGCTCAGGTTCCTGAGTTGCTCTGAATTGTTCTTCCTTTTGTGGAATCGCAGTACTTCAGACCTACTTCACCTCGTCCAGTATCTCATGGTGGACCCTCAGGCTGCCTTGAGAGGAAGAGTTTGTTCATATTTCCTGTCACTCCTTCATGGACAGGGGACAGATGTGGAGTGGGGTTGTTTCGGGTGGAATGTCTGTGAAGGCTGCTTCCTCTTTTAAAGGGGGAAGGAGTGTAGCCCAGGGGCAGGAAGACGATCTTCTGTGTTATTATTAAACGTCCTATGACACCTGTTCTGGTTAATTAGGTGCACCGTGGTGTGTACCTTGTTCTCATGAACAAGGATGTGATCCAGACAACTTGATCGCCATGGCAACTGGCTTCTGCCTGCTTCTCAGATTGTCTTTCCGTTATTGGGAGCTGGAGGGGGAAGGACCACAGGCGGTCTGTACTCCCATGACCAATGTAACATGACAATTCCCTGGCCCTTGTCTAATCCTCTGCAGCCATCACTGGCTGTGAAATGACAGAATCTAAGGGACACGCGCCAACTTCTCACACACCACTCCCCCCACCCCCGCCTCTTAGGAACAAAACCCCTGAGTGATGACAGTGACTGGGTACTGGGGAGGGGGTGGCAGGACCTGGCCCATGTTACGTGTCTGCTGTGGGTTGTTCTGAGATGCAGGTGCATTCTGGGCAGGTGTTATGGGTTTGTATCGGGATTCCATTAGAGAGATATTTTCCAGCATTTTGTTTTGTTTTGTGAGGCTAGGAAAGAAAGAGGGGATTTCTACTGAGCATCAGGAAAAGGAGGACTGAGGAGGAGGTGGGGCCCTAATATTTTACACAATACCTGTCCACAAAGGGCTTTTGGGTGCCTAGAACTTACCTTGGAGAAGGTCCCGACCTGCTAGTACGCCGGCTGAGGGGCATTTCTCACAGAGCAGATGTCCACACAGTTCCAGATCTTGGGAGACAGCCTGTGAGGCTTAGGTGCCAGGGGGTGCCTTAGGGAGGCTCTCCAAGTCAGTGCTTGCTGAGGTGATTTCTTCTCGGCAGACAGGGGTCAGGGACCTTGGTGGATGGGTGCGGGGTCACCAGTGGAATAATTCTCAACTGGAGGTCAGGGCATGAAAATCACTTGAAGACCTTTGCACGCTGCACAGTTTCCCTTGTCCAAGTGTCCCTCACCTGTGGAGATTTACACTCTGATGCCACAGAAAGCCTCAGTCCCACTTGCCCATTCTCCTCCTCCATTCACTCCTTTCCTTTGCCTCAACAGCATGTCCAGTGCTGGGAACGGATGTGACCATGAACCCCGGTGCCTCCTTGTCTACTTTCACGGCAGTGCCCTTCCCTCCACCCATTCCTGGCGCCCAGCACCGGCCACCCTGGCAGCAGCACCTGCCACGTCCCATCACCCCAGCATTCCCTCCTGGCAGCAGCCTGCTGCTGCCAGCTTTCCCCAGGACGCCTATGGTGGCTAATGGTGGCCGTGGCCCCAGTGCCCCTGGGGCTTGCAACCTCACGGTCCAAGTGAGGTCACAAGGGAGGACAGTGGAGGCCCCCCAGTCTCAGACCTTTGTCGTTACTCAGGCCCCCCTCAACTGGAGCGCTCCAGGGGCCCTCAGCAGGAGTGCTGCATGTCCTGCACCCGTATTCATAGCAACCCCTGTGATGGGGACCGTTGTGACTGCTTCAGCTGTTGGAGTTAGTCAGGCTGGCAAGGGAGGCTGGACCCCAGGCTTTCCTCCTCAAGCTCCACCACCAGCTGCCCAGCTGGCCCCTATCATTCGCCCAGGGAACTCTGGGCCATGGCCACATGGAACTTCCAGGGAGGGCCGGCTGGCCACCGACCAGTCCAACGCCTCGCAGGATGGCTCCTCTAACACCCAGAGAGAGTACAGTAACTTCCTACGTTGGCAGCACATCAAGCCCCTGGCCCGGAGACACTTTCACCTGAGTCCTGATGCAGAAGCTTTTTCCTGCTTTCTCATGTGAGTGAACGCTCAGAGGGTCCTGAGCTTATGGGAGCTTTTAGATAAAGAGGAACTGGGGATGGACTCGCACGTTAGGTTTCTAGGGCTACTGGAAGGAAGGTGTGAGGGCGATGTCCATGCTATGAGAAGGCACATTGTCGGTCACATGGGTGGGCCTGCCAGTCCGTGACATCAGGACTGAAATGTGCCCTATCTCAACTGGCCCCACCACCCTGTGAGTCTGGCCAGCTTGCTCTTCCATGATTCTCATGGTAATATGGACTGAAGACTTGCAGTCAGAGAGGGTCGTGGTGTAAGGTGAGGAGCCAAGGAGTGGATGCTGCACTCTCCTGTGGTGCCGTGTCCTTCATACAGGACGTGAGCGTACATGGCCAGGGGAGGTCACTTCAGAGGAGGGGGAGGAGCGCGGGGCCCAGGAGAGCGCTTTATGCATGCCTCCACTTCGTTGTGGAGAAGTCCACTAGGAACAGGGTGATGGTAGAGCTCTCCTAAGGGCGTGGGCTCTCTCCCACTAGAGTTGTGAGCCTGGCAGGCATTTCCATCCTAAACCTCCGGTCCCTCGTAAAAAGGGGACAATTACACTTCACTCAGAGGACTGTGCAGAAGACGCCTTGGGCTAATCTATGAAGTGTGAGCAGATTGCTTGGCACATGCCACGCCTCATTGATGATAGTGATTTTTATGATGAAAATGCAGCCTTGAGGAGGAAAAGAGCTCCCCAAGGCACAATGTCCCAGCTCTAGCCTGGGAGTGGATGGTCGTCCTTGAGTGAGTGTGAGGCGGTGACAGCAGTGGCCGGGAAGGCTTGTCTTTGCCCTCCCAGACGCCCGCCTCTCACCCTCCTGTTGCTCAGTCATGCTGGGTTGAGAGATGTGTGGTCCACATGGGCGGGTGGGGTCAGGCAGGTGGGGGCTGGGCTGGGCCCGGAGACTGACCCCGAGGGCTTACAGCCCAGTGCTTCGATCCGTGGCCCGCCTGAATCCCAACATGCCGCTGGAGGAGGGACTGTGGAGGGCCGTGCAGGAATGGCGGCGCTTGAGCAACCTTGACCGGATGATCTACTACGAG
The DNA here is from genome assembly GCF_965194825.1 of Balaenoptera physalus. Lineage (NCBI taxonomy): Eukaryota > Metazoa > Chordata > Mammalia > Artiodactyla > Balaenopteridae > Balaenoptera > Balaenoptera physalus. The sequence continues at coordinate 85,107 of NW_028125370.1, forward strand.
AGGGCGGAAAAGTGAGTCAGCGTCCTGGGCCCAGGGGCTGCGTGGAGGGTGAGGCGAGTGGGTGAGGGCAGGGTCTGGCCATGGGGATGCTCATCAGAGAGGACAGAGGAGAAGGGCTGTCACCCAGCACAGGGGCCCCGCAGCCCAGGGGCCCTACTGTCCCCCAGAAACCCCTCCCTCACCTTGAGAGTTTGAGACTTCTGTCCTTCCTCCACCAGGAGCTCTGCCCTCCCCTGATTTTGACCTACCCTTGCCTTGACATGAAGGTCTCAGGACGGGGCAGGGTGAAGCTGTGAGTCCAGTAGGGGTCCAACTCCGGCCATATGGGCTGGGCCGGGGAAAGAGCTCCACCCGCCAGCCTGCTGCTTCCTTAGTGGTGGGTGGCTGGCGGCCACTAACATAAACTTGGGACCACCTCTTCTCATGAAAAGTGCCCTGTGTGGGTACCCTGGCATCCCTGAAGAGGCTGGGGAAGCCAGCTGTCGTCAGCCCAAGGGTCTCCGGCCCTTCCAGTGTTTGCTCCATGGTAATCCCCTTGGTTTAAGAAACAAAAGCAAACAAACGAGCGCCTCTCAGAGGAAGGGAAGGCCTCTCCTCTAAGCTCAGCATCCACATCGTCCAGCCTCTCCTGGGCCCTGTCTCCAGGTCTATGTTCCAGGACTCTCAGTCCTAGCCCAGGGTCCTGGATTCGGTCAGGGACCCCTGTGGGGAACACATGCCTGTTCCAGCCTCTGGCTGTCAGCCCTTCATGTGGTTCTGGACGGGGACGGGGGCATGAGGAGGGTGGCCCCTGGGTCAGCCATGTGTCCAGTTGACCTGGTTCAATTCAGCGACCTGGGTCTATGCTGTTGAATGCCCTCCAGTGCTGGTGAGGCAGGAAGGGTCCCAGATCTTGTTATCACTTCCAGGAGCAGCTCTCTGCTGTGGACAGCACCTCACAGGGCCTTGACGGCCCCAAGGCACAACCTCTCCCAGTGCCTCATTCTTGGCTGCCTTTGTTGGGCTCCAGAACCCAGGCCTTTTTCTCAGGGTGGCCTGTGCCTCCGTCACCCCCCAGGTTCATGGAATTTGCGGCCGAGGAGGAGATGCACATTCAGCATTTGCAGTGGATGCAGTGCGCGCAGGACCTGCCTCCTCCAGCCCCACCGAAGCTGGATCCTCGGGGGCCCCCAGCCCCGAAAGTGGGCCTTCAGCCAGGCACCCAGGTTCCCACTGGAGCTGAAGGCACAGGTAACAGGGGCCTAGGGTTGGCCACCGTCCCCATGTGGATCCTTTTCTTTCAAGACAGGGGCATTGGTCTTTCAACCAAAACAGCCACCGAGGCGGGGGGTGGGGGGGTGGGGTCTCAGCTGCCCTTTGTCACTACGGGGTATTGACTTGGTCAGTTTTGTAACTCCTCTCACACCTCCCTGTCAAAGGACCCCACACGAAGTCTGCCTAAGAAGTGGGCTTGATGGGGAGACCCCTAGAAAATTGGAGGTTCCCCACTTCCTTACTTGTGACTCTCTTAGATGACCCCCTAACCTCCCCTCTCCAACTGTGCATGAGGCTTCAGATGGTCCTGACCCCTCCCACAACCACATCAACGTCCCCCAAACAATGCCCTCACCAACGTGCGCTCCGTGGTCAGGAGGTGGACCGGGAGTCCCTCACCTTCCTTCCCTTCCTCCTGCTCTGCCTCAGCCTGTGCTCCCAGGATGTCCGGCCCCAGGGCCCAGCCCTCGCACCCGAAGCCACACAGATCCCAGCGGACCCCGGAGACCAAGGCGCCCAAGGAGATTCCCCCTGAGACTGTGAGGGAGTATGTGGACAGGATGGAGGCGATGGTGGGGCCCGTCCACTCAGCCCCAGGCAAGTCACATGCAGAATGTGGAAAGGACGGAAATGAGCTGAAGCAGGAAGAGGACGACACCTACTTGGACCCGTGTCTCTTGAGCTACACTGACGAGCTGCGTTCCCGGGAACACTCTGTCACCAAGGTAGGCTGGGCCTGGAGCCTGGGGTCTACAAGATGCCAGGGCATGGAACTCTCAGCACCCAAGATCTGGGTTCTGCTCAGGCCGATGGGACTTAAGCTCAGCTCCTTGTTCCTGAGCCTGGTGTTAGGGGAGGTTTACGCAGATGTATGTGTGTATATGTTTGTGTCTGTGTGTATGCCTTTGTGTGTCTGTGTATGTGCATCTGTATATGTGCTCTTTTGTGTGTGACTGTGTATGTGCATGTGTGTGTGTGTGTGTGTGTGTGTGTGTGTGTGTGTGTGTGTGTGCTGACCATCCCCGCCTTGTGGAGGAGAGTGGGGGTGGGTCTCTGCTTTTCACTTTCCCTCCTGGTCTTCTTGTGTCACAGGCCACTCCTGGCCAAGGATGCTCACAGCCTCTTCTTTCTGTCCAAGGTGGAGGCAGTCATTCACCGTCGATTCCTGGCAGAATTGTTTTCCCCAGACCCACAGTTGGATGTCTTGGCCCTTGCTGAGGAGCTGAAGCAGGAGGAAGGACTCACCCCTGAAGAAGTGAGCCAGGGGAGGGAGAGGGACACTTAGGGTGCCAGGGGACTCCAGGGGAGGGGGGACCCCAGGTGATCCAGGGGACAGGGGAAACCAGGTGGCCCAGGGGAGCCAGAGGAGGGAGGGATCGTAGGTAGAACAGGGGAGACAAGGGACACCCAGGAAGACCAGGGCACGGAGGGACCCCAGTGAGCAGGGGAGAGGTAGTGCCCCAGAAAAGGAGGCCCACATGGCTCTGTCCGTCCCTTCCCTGCCTCGGAGGCCTGGCATGGGGAAAGGCCCTCTCTGGGGTGGGTGCAGCGCAGGGTGATAGGAAGGAGAGGATGGGGAGCCGGGAGCGGAGGGAAGGACACACAGCTGGGAATAAGGTGCAGGAGGATGGCAGGAATGCCACCGTGTCTGTATTTGGAGTCTAGTCCTGGGGTCCCCCGTCCCCTCCTCCCCCCCAGGGCCATTGTCCCACTGCCCAGTGCTCCTCCTCTCACACGTGCGAGTGGAGCCGTCACTGTCCTCCTCTCTCCTACCAGCTGGTGCAGAAACGACTCCTGGCCTTGAAAGAGGACGAGGGTGGGCCGGCAGCCCCGAGCCACAGTGCACCCGGAGTGGGCTCAATTCCATCTGAGTCCCACGCCGGCCAAGGTGCCCAGAGGCACGACCAAGACCGCCATCGAGGGGTCAGTGATGAAGCCTGCCCACCAGAGATTGATGTTGAGGCTCTTCATAGGCCCATCCGAACAGACACTGGCCCGTTCGTGCTCAGAGTCTTTGTTCCCTCTCGAGGACGTCAGGCTGGCAAGGGAGGCTGGACCCCAGGCTTTTCTCCTCAAGCTCCACCACAAGCTGCCCAGCTGGCCCCTATCATTCGCCCAGGGAACTCTGGGCCATGGCCACATGGCACTTCCAGGGAGGGCCGCCTGGCCACCAACCAGCCCAACGCCTCGCAGGATGGCTCCTCTAACACCCAGAGAGAGTACAGTAACTTCCTACGTTGGCAGCACATCAAGCCCCTGGCCCGGAGACACTTTCACCTGAGTCCTGATGCAGAAGCTTTTTCCTGCTTTCTCATGTGAGTGAACGCTCAGAGGGTCCTGAGCTTATGGGTGCTTTTAGATAAAGAGGAACTGGGGATGGACTCGCACGTTAGGTTTCTAGGGCTACTGGAAGGAAGGTGTGAGGGCGATGTCCATGCTATGAGAAGGCACATTGTCGGTCACATGGGTGGGCCTGCCAGTCCGTGACATCAGGACTGAAATGTGCCCTATCTCAACGGGTCCCACCACCCTGTGAGTCTGGCCAGCTTGCTCTTCCATGATTCTCATGGTAATATGGACTGAAGACTTGCAGTCAGAGAGGGTCGTGGTGTAAGGTGAGGAGCCAAGGAGTGGATGCCGCACTCTCCTGTGGTGCCGTGTCCTTCATACAGGACTTGAGTGTACATGGCCAGGGGAGGTCATTTCAGAGGAGGAGGAGGAGCGCGGGGCCCAGGAGAGCGCTTTATGCATGCCTCCACTTCGTTGTGGAGAATTCCACTAGGAACAGGGTGATGGTAGAGATCTCCTAAGGGCGTGGGCTCTCTCCCACTAGAGTTGTGAGCCTGGCAGGAATTTCCATCCTAAACCTCCGGTCCCTCGTAAAAAGGGGACAATTACACTTCACTCAGAGGACTGTGCAGAAGACGCCTTGGGCTAATCTATGAAGTGTTAGCAGATTGCATGGCACATGCCACGCCTCATTGACGATGATGATTTTTATTATGAAAATACAGCCTTGAGGAGGAAAAGAGCTCCCCAAGGCACAATGTCCGAGCTCTAGCCTGGGAGTGGGTGGTCGTCCTTGAGTGAGTGTGAGGCGGTGACAGCAGTGGCCGGGAAGGCTTGTCTTTGCCCTCCCAGACGCCCGCCTCTCACCCTCCTGTTGCTCAGTCACTCTGGGTTGAGTGATGTGTGGTCCACATGGGTGGGTGGGGTCAGGCAGGTGGGGGCTGGGCTGGGCCCGGAGACTGACCCCGAGGGCTTACAGCCCAGTGCTTCGATCCGTGGCCCGCCTGAATCCCAACATGCCGCTGGAGGAGGGACTGCGGAGGGCCGTGCAGGAATGGCGGCGCTTGAGCAACCTTGACCGGATGATCTACTACGAGAGGGCGGAAAAGTGAGTCAGCGTCCTGGGCCCAGGGGCTGCGTGGAGGGTGAGGCGAGTGGGTGAGGGCAGGGTCTGGCCGTGGGGATGCTCATCAGAGAGGACAGAGGAGAAGGGCTGTCACCCAGCACAGGGGCCCCGCAGCCCAGGGGCCCTACTGTCCCCCAGAAACCCCTCCCTCACCTTGAGAGTTTGAGACTTCTGTCCTTCCTCCACCAGGAGCTCTGCCTTCCCCTGATTTTGACCTACCCTTGCCTTGACATGAAGGTCTCAGGACGGGGCAGGGTGAAGCTGTGAGTCCAGTAGGGGTCCAACTCCGGCCATATGGGCTGGGCCGGGGAAAGAGCTCCACCCGCCAGCCTGCTGCTTCCTTAGTGGTGGGTGGCTGGCGGCCACTAACATAGATTTGGGACCACCTCTCCTCATGAAAAGTGCTCTGAGTGGGTACCCTGGCATCCCTGAAGAGGCTGGGGAAGCCAGCTGTCGTCGGCCCAAGGGTCTCCGGCCCTTCCAGTGTTTGCTCCATGGTAATCCCCTTGGTTTAAGAAACAAAAGCAAACAAACGAGCGCCTCTCAGAGGAAGGGAAGGCCTCTCCTCTAAGCTCAGCATCCACATCGTCCAGCCTCTCCTGGGCCCTGTCTCCAGGTCTATGTTCCAGGACTCTCAGTCCTAGCCCAGGGTCCTGGATTCGGTCAGGGACCCCTGTGGGGAACACATGCCTGTTCCAGCCTCTGGCTGTCAGCCCTTCATGTGGTTCTGGACGGGGACGGGGGCATGAGGAGGGTGGCCCCTGGGTCAGCCATGTGTCCAGTTGACCTGGTTCAATTCAGCGACCTGGGTCTATGCTGTTGAATGCCCTCCAGTGCTGGTGAGGCAGGAAGGGTCCCAGATCTTGTTATCACTTCCAGGAGCAGCTCTCTGCTGTGGACAGCACCTCACAGGGCCTTGACGGCCCCAAGGCACAACCTCTCCCAGTGCCTCATTCTTGGCTGCCTTTGTTGGGCTCCAGAACCCAGGCCTTTTTCTCAGGGTGGCCTGTGCCTCCGTCACCCCCCAGGTTCATGGAATTTGCGGCCGAGGAGGAGATGCACATTCAGCATTTGCAGTGGATGCAGTGCGCGCAGGACCTGCCTCCTCCAGCCCCACCGAAGCTGGATCCTCGGGGGCCCCCAGCCCCGAAAGTGCACCTTCAGCCAAGCACCCAGGTTCCCACTGGAGCTGAAGGCACAGGTAACAGGGGCCTAGGGTTGGCCACCGTCCCCACGTGGATCCTTTCCTTTCAAGACAGGGGCATTGGTCTTTCAACCAAAACAGCCACCGAGGCGGGATGTGGAGGGGTGGGGTCTCAGCTGCCCTTTGTCACTACGGGGTATTGACTTGGTCAGTTTTGTAACTCCTCTCACACCTCCCTGTCAAAGGACCCCACACGAAATCTGCCTAAGAAGTGGGCTTGATGGGGAGACCCCTAGAAAATTGGAGGTTCCCCACTTCCTTACTTGTGACTCTCTTAGATGACCCCCTTACCTCCCCTCTCCAACTGTGCATGTGGCTTCAGATGGTCCTGACCCCTCCCACACCCACATCAACGTCCCCCAAACAATGCCCTCACCAACGTGCGCTCGGTGGTCAGGAGGTGGACCGGGAGTCCCTCACCTTCCTTCCCTTCCTCCTGCTCTGCCTCAGCCTGTGCTCCCAGGATGTCCGGCCCCAGGGCCCAGCCCTCGCACCCGAAGCCACACAGATCCCAGCGGACCCCGGAGACCAAGGCGCCCAAGGAGATTCCCCCTGAGACTGTGAGGGAGTATGTGGACAGGATGGAGGCGATGGTGGGGCCCGTCCACTCAGCCCCAGGCAAGTCACATGCAGAATGTGGAAAGGACGGAAATGAGCTGAAGCAGGAAGAGGACGACACCTACTTGGACCCGTGTCTCTTGAGCTACACTGACGAGCTGCGTTCCCGGGAACACTCTGTCACCAAGGTAGGCTGGGCCTGGAGCCTGGGGTCTACAAGATGCCAGGGCATGGAACTCTCAGCACCCAAGATCTGGGTTCTGCTCAGGCCGATGGGACTTAAGCTCAGCTCCTTGTTCCTGAGCCTGGTGTTAGGGGAGGTTTACGCAGATGTATGTGTGTATATGTTTGTGTCTGTGTGTATGCCTTTGTGTGTCTGTGTATGTGCATCTGTATAAGTGCTCTTTTGTGTGTGACTGTGTATGTGCATGTGTGTGTGTGTGTGTGTGTGTGTGCTGACCATCCCCGCCTTGTGGAGGAGAGTGGGGGTGGGTCTCTGCTTTTCACTTTCCCTCCTGGTCTTCTTGTGTCACAGGCCACTCCTGGCCAAGGATGCTCACAGCCTCTTCTTTCTGTCCGAGGTGGAGGCAGTCATTCATCCTCGATTCCCGGCAGAATTGTTTTCCCCAGAGCCACAGCTGGATGTCTTGGCCCTTGCTGAGGAGCTGAAGCAGGAGGAAGGACTCACCCCTGAAGAAGTGAGCCAGGGGAGGGAGAGGGACACTTAGGGAGCCAGGGGACTCCAGGGGAGGGGGGACCCCAGGTGATCCAGGGGACAGGGGAAACCAGGTGGCCCAGGGGAGCCACAGGAGGGAGGGATCGCAGGTAGAACAGGGGAGACAAGGGACACCCAGGAAGACCAGGGCACGGAGGGACCCCAGTGAGCAGGAGAGAGGTAGGGCCCCAGAGCAGGAGGCCCACATGGCTCTGTCCATCCCTTCCCTGCCTCGGAGGCCTGGCATGGGGAAGGGCCCTCTCTGGGGTGGGTGCAGCGCAGGGTGATAGGAAGGAGAGGATGGGGAGCCGGGAGCGGAGGGAAGGACACACAGCTGGGAATAAGGTGCAGGAGGATGGCAGGAATGCCACCGTGTCTGTATTTGGAGTCTAGTCCTGGGGCCCCCCGTCCCCTCCTCCCCCCCAGGGCCATTGTCCCACTGCCCAGTGCTCCTCCTCTCACACGTGCGCGTGGAGCCGTCACTGTCCTCCTCCCTCCTACCAGCTGGTGCAGAAACGACTCCTGGCCTTGAAAGAGGACGAGGGTGGGCCGGCAGCCCCGAGCCACAGTGCACCCGGAGTGGGCTCAATTCCATCTGAGTCCCACGCCGGCCAAGGTGCCCAGAGGCACGACCAAGACCGCCATCGAGGGGTCAGTGATGAAGCCTGCCCACCAGAGATTGATGTTGAGGCTCTTCATAGGCCCATCCGAGCAGACACTGGCCCTTTCGGGCCCAAAGTCTTTGTTCCCTCTCGAGGACGTCAGGAGGTCTCTCCATTCTGGGCCGGACGGCTCTCCCCTCCCCAGGGTCAAAGGCGCACTGGCCCTCTACTGGGACCCAGGGATGCGTCTGTTCTCAGAGAGGCGTCTCCTGTTCCGGAGGCCCGAGTGCCCAGGGACGCGTCCAGTGAGGCCGAGGAGGCGCTCCCCAGCCTGGCCTCCCCCTTGACCTCTCCGCAGAGCCTGCCGCCTTGCCGGCTGTCCCAGAGTCCTGCCCCTGCCTCAGGCCTGGCCTCCCCTGGAGGTTGGGGGGCCCAGAGTGCTCCCCAGGCCCCCTCCCCTCAGAGAAGAGGCCCCAGCCCAACTCCACCAGCCGCTCCCAAGTCGAGGAAGCGGGCTCTGTGTGGGCGCCCAGCCGCTGCTGAGAAGCTGCCCATCCCCGGGGCTGGCCACGGGGTCTCTGCGAGGCCAGCCTTGGCTCTGGGGCTGGCTCGCCCCTCACAGCCGAGAAAGAGAAAGCGTGACCCTTTTGTCACAGGGAAGAGGAGGAAGAGGAAGAGGAAGCACTGCAGCCAGTAGGGAACAGCCGGGCCGGCCCTCCAGGGCGAGCCCCCCAGGGCGGCCCCCAGGGGAGCCTAGGGGCTCCTCCTCACCCCAGTGCTGATCCTGGGATTGTGGGGGGTTAGGGAGGTGGGGGAGGTGGGTGTGGGCAGGACCTTTGGAGTGATGTATGAAAATTGTGAATAAAGATAGTTTTGGTGGGAAATGCTCTCAGGCCACTGTCATCTTCTTCGTGTGGAGCTGCTCCACAGAGAGCGATCCTGAGAGGAAGGAAGGGTGAGGGAGGTCACAGGAGCTATGGATCTACAGGTGGCCAAACCTTTCCTCCACATAGACAAGGACTCCTCAGGCTGCCCCTGGGAACGCATAGCTCTCACTTTCCCCAGGGACCCCCTCATCATGCCCTTCTCTAAAGCCTGCTTGGCTAGGGGCCTTCTGGGGCATCTGTAGCATCTTCTGCATCCCTGAACCGTCTGGGGAGGGAGAGCTGCTTTTGTGCCTCTCAGCCCTCTGGACACTAACCAGTTTCTAGGACGGAGCCTGGAGACGGCCCTTGTCTTTATGGAGCTGCTCTCTGCTTCCCTGAAGTGGCCAGGCGATGGCGCTGGGGTGACCCTCCGCTCATCCAGGGTTTCCTGTGTGGGTGGCCTGACCAGAGAGGAAAAGTCTTGGCCATGGGGACAGGACTGTCTGCCTCGTCATAGCGGGAGCGTTCTCTAGTCCCACTGGGATTATTGCAATGTGGAGAGTGGTTGAGGCAGCTACCTCTTAATCCCAGTGAGGATGCAACGAGGGGACTGGGCGTGGGGAAATTCATGGGGCACCTGTTACAGGTGTGTCTAAGGGAAACGACAGTTGGGCCCCTTTGTGGAACTTGTGGGATTTCTGTGCAGCAGCATCTCGTTCAACTGAGGGAGGAGGACCCAGCTGGCTGTGGCTGTGGGGACTGGCCTTAGGGGCCTAGGGGTGTGCAAAGACACCCCAGAACTACTGTCCCTTCCCTTTCCACCCATGGCTGGACATGTGTGTGTATTGGTATCAACACTGATTTGTATTCCCATAGAAAACAGTTCCTCCTGACAAACTATGACGGTGTTTCACAAGAACAGCTTGCTCACAGGGGCAGCAGGGGTGGGGGAGAGGTGTCTGTGGCCCCAGATCTGGGTGGGAGCTGGGATCCATGCTGAGGAGTGTAGAGGCCTCAGTCACCGTCCTGCGGTTGCCAGCAGAGACTTTGAATCATCAGAGCAGGGGAAATGACCCGCTCATAAGGGTGAGACGAGCAAACAATGAGGGGCAGGGAGCAGACCCCTGCTGTCTCCCCGAACTGCCCCCCCTCCCAGTCTGCTTAGCTTCCGTCACAGCCTGTGCTGGCCCACCTCTGAAGCCCCTTCCTCCTAAAGCACTCAGATGCTCTGATCTTTTGTAGACCTGCTCTGGGCCTCACCCCCCTTCCCTGCTGGCCAAAGGCTCTTCTCCAGGTTCTGAGTTCTGATTCCTTCCCCAGGACCCAGGCAGGGGTTAGGACAACAGGGACTCCCTGAACATGACCCCTACACCATCAGCATGCAAAACTGGGGCCGCAGGCTTCCGCAGGTGGCATGGCTCTCTGCTGGACCCTGCAAAGAGCTTGGAGAAGAAAGGGGCTCATGTCTCTCCACCTCCACTAATCTGTAGGTCAGCCTCACAGGTCCTCCTCTGTCCAGGTGGGCAGCACATATGTGCTCCCAGCCCTCCTTGACCCTTTGTGAAAGAAAGTTTTTGCAGCTCAGTAGTCTATTAGTCAAGGTGTCTCAGGGCTTGTTCCTTTTGAAGCCCTACAGGAGAATCTGCTTCCTTTCCCTTTCTGTCTTCTAGAGGCTGCCTGCATTCCTTGGAATTAGTCCCTTCTTCCATCTTCAAAGTGCATCACTTTAATCTCTGCTTCCCTCATCACATGGTCTCTCCAACTCTGACTCTTCCTGTGTCCCTCCTATACAAATCTTTGTGTTTATATATAGCCCACCCAGAAAATTTATGATAATCTCTTCATCTCAAGATTTTTACTTAGTCACAGCTGCAAAGTCCTTTTTTCCATACAAGGTAACATTCACATATTGTCATAGGAGGGGTTAAACACGGACCTTTTTGGGGAACCGTAATTTACCCTACTAGAAGAAATCCACAAGAATACCTATCATCAGAATCCACATGAATAACAGACTATGACCAAGTGGAATTTATTCCAGGATGCAAGCCTGGTTCAATGGTAAAAAATCATCAATGTAATCTACCATATTGAGTCTAAAGGAACACATACTGTCACACCAATTAATACAGAAAAGGCAGTTAACGAAATTCAACACCCATTCATATTAAAAATGCTCAGAAAACTAGGAATAGAAGGTCACTACCTCAACCTAATAAAGAACGTCTACAAAAAACCTACTTCTAACATCACATGAAATAGTGAAAGAAGGAATGTTTTTCCCTGAGTTCAAAAACAAGGTTAGAATGTCCACTCTCATCTCTTAGTTTTCAATGTAGTACTTTAGATTCTAGTTAGTGTAGTACAGTAAGAAAAGGAAAAAAGAGGCATACATATTAGAAAAGAAGAAATATAATTGTCATTATTTACAGATGACATAATTGTCTACATAGAAAATTCCAAGGAATGTATAAGAAAACTCATAATAAATTATAATAAATTGCTTTAGCAGGATCTCAGAATATAAGATCTATACACAACATTGTAAACATTGTTTACATTACATTGTTTACATGTAAACAATGTACATTGTACATTGTTTACATTAATGTAAACATTAATACACAACATTGATCATATTTCCATATACTAGTAACAAACCGAACGATTGAAAACCAAAATTTAAAACATAGTAAATAGGTTCCAGTTCAAGGTGGCAACATGGGAAGATCCTGAACCCACCTCCTCCCACAAACACACCAAATCTACAGCTACATATGGAAAAATTTCCTCTGAAAAAAACTAAAAGATGGTGGAGCAACCCCTTCACATCAGGAAAACCAGAGGGAAACCACATCAAAACAGGTAGGAAAGGCTGAGACACAATTTTTCCATAAATCCCATCCCTGGTGTGGAGACACACAATCAGGAAGGAGCTCAAAACCTGGAGCTTCTCCCTGAGAGGTGAAGGGTTTGGACCCCACATTGGGCACTCCACCTTTTAAGGCTGGCACCTGAGAGATAGACCCCCAAAACATCTGACTTTGAAGACCAACAAGGCACATCCCATGAGACCCACAGGGCTGTGGTGAACTGAGGAACAGCTCTTAAAGGGCCTGTGCACAGACTCACCTGCCCCAGGGCCAAGTGCAGAAGCAGCCCTTTGAAAAGCACTCTGACTTTTTGTGAAAGAGACTCACTTCCCAATTTTAAAGCATTAATCTGAGGAACAGGGGCCTGCTGGAATACTCCCCAGGGACAGAGGCTGGCGGGTGCCATCTTCCTGCTCTCTCTCTGCCTTGATAAAGCTGAAAGGTGCCATCTTTTCCCCCCTTTTTCCTTTCCTGCAGGTGACAACGTTGTGCTCCACCCAGCTGGCTCCTTCTTCCCTGCTCTTCCTCTGTCTTGCTCTCTATATATATTTTTCTTCTTTTTCTTTTTTTCTTTTCCCTTTTCCCCTTCATTCAGATGGTGTCATCTTTGCACTCTTCCCACCGCCTCACTCCAGCCAGTAAGCATCATCTTCACACTTTCCTTCTGATGTGCTCCAGAGAGCCAGAATCTCCAAGGTGGGAGATCCCATTTTTGTGGTCTCCACTCAGGGGATGCTCCTTGATCACCTGGCTCTGGAGGCCAGGAGGGATCTCTTTTCTGCATCCCATGGGACTGTAACAGTTGGAGAGACAGTTCTTGGCAGGATACCACCCCCAGGATGTACCACTACACATCAGACTGAGACACAGTCCCAGCCTTTACATGAAAAAGGCCTATTTGCTAGTAGGGACAAGACTTAAGAGCAGGCTTCAGGTTCAGCACACATCTAGAGGCTACGGATGTGCTCTCAAGGAAGGTAGGCTGGGGGTACCATCTTTCCACCCTCACTCTGCCTTACTACAGTTCACTGGTATCTCCCAGAATGGAGCTTGTACACTTATCTGAAGCCCTGTTTTCTTGTGGCTGCTCCCCAGGGAATATCTTCAGATTGCTTGCTTCTGGGGCCCAGCAAGGCTTACACTTGCAATCTCACAGGACCGAATATATTTGTATTCTTTAAAAGCTGTTACCAAATTGTCTGGTTTCCTATCAACCTGAATCTAGGTGCTGACTGAGATCCTCCAGTTTGGGATGCTCACTGGTCTTGGCACACCCTCAACTGCTGGGAGGGTGTGCCAAGTCTATTAAAAATAAACTGCTTAGACAATCACAAAGGTTTGAGAGGCAACCAAGAGTAGACAGTGTTAAATGGCAAGGTTCATCTGTCACACAGCTCTTCAAGACTGGGAGATGTGACTATTTCACTTAATGCATAGAAAACAACACAGAGAGTCAAGCAAAATGAAGAAAGAGAGGACTATACTCCAAAAAAAGAACAAGATAAAACCTCAGGAAAAAATCTTAATGAAATGAACATAAGTAATTTACTTGATAAAGAGTTCAAAGTTATGGTCATAAAAGTGCTCACTGAACTCAGAAGGAAAATGGATGAAAACAGTGAGAACTTCAACAAAGAAATAGAAGATATAAGAAAGTTCCAAATAGAAGTCACCGAACTGGAGAACGCAATAACTGAAGTTAGAAATACAGAAGATGAAGCACAAGAAAGAATAGGTGAACTCAAAGACAGGTCAGAGGAACTCATCCAATCAGAGAATAAGGAAGAAAAAAGAATGAAAATAATTAATATAGCTTAAGGGACTTATGGCACATCAAATGGAATAACATTCACCTTATAGGAACTCCAGAAGGAGAAGAGAAAAAGGGGCAGAAAACATTTGTAGAAATAATATCTGAAAGCTTTTCCTAACCTGGGGAAAGAAACAGACATCCAGATACAGGAAGCCCAGAGAGCTCCAAAGCAGATCAACCTAAAGAGATCCATACCAAGAAATATTAAAATTAAAATGTCAAAGTTAAAGATAACAAGGGAATCTTAAAATCACCAAGAGAAGTACAACTTGTTACATACAAAAGAACTTCCATAAGACTATCATCAGATTTTTTAGCAGATATGTTACAGCTCAGAAGGGAGTGGCACAATATATTCAAAGTGCTGAAAGAAAAATCTTTCCAACCAAGAATACTTCACCCAGCAAATACTTCACCCAGTTATATTCAGAACTGAAGGAGAGATAAAAGAGTTTTCCAGATGACTAAACGTTAAAGGAGTTCATCACCACTAACTCAACCTTACAAGAATTGTTAAAAAAACTTCTTTAAGCTGAAAAGAAAGGGCGCTAATTAGTAACAAGAAAACACATGAAAGTGTAAATCTCACCAGTAAAGGTAAGTGTATATAGTAAAGGTAGTGGATTAATGAATTATAAAGCTGTATGAAGGTTAAAAGACAAAACTCGTAAAAAGACTTATAATTAAAATAATTAGTTAAGGGATATACAACATAAAAACATGTAAAATATGTCATCAAAAACAAAAAATGTGAGGAGGGAGGAGTAAAAACTTTGACCTATAGAATGCATTAAAACTTAAGTTGTTATCAACTTAAAATAGACTGTTAAAATATAAGTTGTTATATGTGAGCTTCATGATAACCACCAAGCAAAAACCTAGAGTAGATGCACAAAAGATAACAAGAAAGGAATCTAAACATACAACTAAAGAAAGTCATTAAGCCACTAAGGAAGAGAGCAAGAGAAGAAAAGAACAGAGAAATCACAAAATTGCCAGGAAACAATTAACAAGATGGCAATAAATACATACTTATCAATAATTATTTTAAATGTAAATGGAGGAAAGGCTTCAATCAAAAGACATAGGGTGGCTGAACGGATTAAAAAAGAAGACCCATCTATATGTGGCCTATAAGAAACTCACTTCAGAGCTAAAGACACACACAGACTGAAATTGAAGGGATGGAAAAAGATATTCCATGCAAATGGAAACCAAAAGAAAGCTGGGGTAGCTATCTATAATTATATCAGAAAAAATAGACTTTAAAACAAAGACTGTAACAAGAGACAAAGAAGGACATTACATATGGATAAAAGGGTCAATCCAATAAGAGTATATAACATTTGTAAGTATTTATGCATCGAACATAGGAGCACCTAAATAAATAAAGCAAATATTAATAGGCCTTAAAGGAGAAATAGCAATACCATAATAGTATGGGACTTGAGTATCGTACTTACATCAACAGATATATCATCCACACAGAAAATCGATAAAGAAAGATTGGCTTTAAATGACATGTTAGATCAGATGGATTTAACATATATATATAACATTCCATCCAAAAGCAACAGAATATACATTCTTCTCAAGTACACATGGAACATTCTCCAGGATAGATCATATGTAAAGCTAAAACCAAATCTTAACAAATTGAAGAAGATTTAAATTATATCAAGCTCCTTTTCTGACTACAATGGTATGAAACTAGAAATTGATTACAAAAAGAAAACTGGAAAATTCACAAACATGTGCAGAGTAAACAACAAATTCCACAATACAGTAAAATGGTCATATAACATGATCCAGTGAGATTTATTCCTAGGATGCAAGGATGGTTCAATATCTGCAAATCAATCAATGTGATATACCACATTAACAACTTGAAGAATGAAAATCATATGATCCTCTCAATAGATGCAGAAAGACTTTTGAGAAAACTCAACATCAATTTATTATAAAAACTCTCAATGAAGTGGGTATAGAGGGAACATACCTCAACATAATAAAGACCATGTATGACAAGCCCACAAATAACATCATGTTCAACAGTGAAAAGCTGAAAGCTTTTCCTCTAAGATCAGAAACAAGACAAAGACGACCACTAAAGTCCTAGCCAGGGCAATTATGCAAGGAAAAGAAATAAAAGGCATCCAAACTGGGAAGAAAGAAGTAAAACGGTTACTATTTGCAGATGACATGACACAATATATAGAAAACCCTAAAGACTCCATCGAAAAACTGTCAGAACTAATAAATGAATTTAGTAAATTTGCAGGATATAAAATCATTATACAGAAGTATGTCACATTTCTACACACTAATAACAAACTAACCAAAAGAGAAGTTAAGAAAACAATCCCACTTACAATTGTATCATAAAGAATAAAAGAAGAATAAATTTAACCAAGGAAGTGAAAGACCTGTACACTGAAACTATAAGACATTGATGAAATAAATTGAAGAAGACACAAAGATACCCCATGCTCATGTACTGGAAGAATTGATATTATTAAAATGTCCATACTCCCCAAACAATCTACAGATTCAATAAAACTCAATCAAAATTCCAGTGACATTTTTCACAGAAACAGAACAAACAATTCTAAAATTTGTATGGAACCACAAAAGGCCCTGAAAATCTTGAGAAAGAAGAAGAAAGCTGGAAAATGCATGCTCCCTGATTTCAAACTATATTACAAAGCTATAGTAATCAAAACAGTATGGTATTGGTATAAAGGGAGACACATATCAATGAAAAAGACAGAGAGCCCAGAAATAAACCCATTCATATATGGTCAATGAATTTACAACAAAGGAGCCAAGAGTATACAATAGATAAAGGACAGTCTCTTCAATAAATGGTGTTAGGAAAACTGGACAGCCACATACAAAAAATGAAACTGGACCAGTATCTTACACCATACACAAATTCAACTCAAAATGGATTAAAGACTTGAATGTAAGGCCTGAAACCATAAAAACTCCTAGAATAAAACATAGGCAGTAAGCTCCTTAATATCAATCTTGTCAATGATTTTTTTTTTTTTTCTTTTTGGGATTTGACACCAAAAGCAAAGGCAACTAAAGCAAAAATAAACAAGTGGAAGTACATCAAACTAAATAGCTTCTGCACAGCAAAGGAAACCATCAATAGAGTGAAAAGGCAACCTAGTGAATAGGAGAAAATATTTGCAAATCATCTATCCAATAACGGGAGGGGTTAATATCCAAAGCATGTAAAGAATTCATACAACTCAAAAACAAACAAAAAAATTCCAATTAAAAAATAAGCAGAGGATCTGAAAAGACATTGTCCAAAGACGATATACAATTGGCTAACAGGTACACAAAAGGATGCTCAACATCATTAGTCATCAAGAAATTGCAAATCAAAACCACAATGAGGTATCACCTTATACCTGTTAGAATGGCTATTATCAAAAGCAAAGAAATAATAAGTGGTAGCAAGGATAGGGAGAAAAGGGAAACTTTGTGCACTGCTTGTGGGAATGTAAATTTGTGTAGCCATTATGGAAAACAGCATGGAGTTTCCTCAAAAATTAAAAATAGAACTACCATATAATTCAGCAATTCCACTTCTGGGTATTTAGCCAAAGAAAATCAAAATGCTAACTTGAAAAGATATATGCAACCCTATGTTCATTGCAGCATTATTTACAATAGCCGAACTATGGAAACAACCAAAATGTCCAGTGATGAATAAATGGATAAAGAAAATGTGAGGTATATATATATATATATAATGGAATATTATTCAGTCATAAAGAAGAATAAAATCTTGCCACTTGTGACAGCATGGATAGACCTTGAGGGTGTTATGCTAAGCAAAATAAGTCACACACAGAAAAACAAACACCGTATGATCTCACATATATGGAATAATGAAAAACAAACAAAACAGACTCACAGATACAGGGAACAGTTTGGTGGTTGCTGGAAGTGGGGCGTGAGGAAGGTGGGCAAAAAGGCTGGAGGTAGTCAAAACATACAAACTTCCAGTTATAAAATAAATATTATAAATCATGTGGATGTAATGTAAAACACGGCAACTCTAGTTAAAAATACTGTACTGCATATTTGAAAGTTTCTAAGAGAATAAATCTTCAAAGTTCTTATCACAAGAAAAAAATTGTAGCAATATATGATGGTGGATGTTAACTAGACTTATTGTGGTCGTAATTTTGCAACATATAGAAATATTGAATCATTATGTTGTCCACTTGAAACTAATATAATGTTGTACGTCAGTTATACCTCAGTTTAAGAAAAATAAAAAGTGCTACAAATAAATATAAATAAATAAATGTATACTATAACTGCCTTCAAACTGAGATGTTTAATATAAATGTTTAAAAAATGTAGATCTGTATAATGAAACCTACAAAACTCTGATGAAAACAATTAAACAAGTGGTAAAAACAAAGTACAGAGGCATATTATTTTCATGGATTGGAAGACTCAATATGGTAAAATATTAATTCTTCCCAAATTGATCTGTAGGTTTAAATGTAATTCCTATCAACTCCCAACAGGTTTTTTTTTTTTGTCACAATAGACAAGCTTATTCTAAAATTTATATCAAAAGTTAAAGGAAGAAAGATGGCAGCAAAATGATGGTCTAGGAAGTTTCAAACTCTCGTTTCCCTACAGAAACATTCAAAACAAAAACCAATCAGAAGCTTCTAAACCAACTCTGTAAAAGCTCTGGAAAATCATCAAAGGTTTCCACAACCAAGCAAATGCCCAATTGGAAAAAATCATCTCCAAAGAGATAGGAAAGTTGTGTGGCCATTTACCTACTCTTGTTCCACTCCTCCCAACATAACAGTGGTCTTAGTCTTGAGCCAGCAGCAGCCTGGTTTCCAGTTCTCCAATTCCAACTGGTTGGAGCAGAGTAGACCTTATTTACAAATTATTGTGTACCACTATTCCAACCTGTCAGGGGGAAACCCGAAAGCCTGAAAGCCTGAAGCAAGATGCTCTTGTCTGTTTTGCATAACACAGAACACAGAAAAATGGCAGGTGCTACTTGTAAAGCTACAAGGCAACTGTAAATGAACTGATGCCTGGGTCAAGAGATTCTGGGTGGAGAAATATAATAGACCATTTAAAGCCCAAGGTAGAAGCTGGAAGTGAGACTATTTGGGAAATTAGGACTTTCAAAGCAGCCTGTATGCAGGGGAATTTAGAAAGCCACATGCAGGACCAGGCATGACATGCTCAGAAAAGTCCTGAGAAGACCTCAAGCTTTCACCTCAGGCTAATCCCTAGGCTCAGAGCAAGCCTAGCTAAGTGGTGAACAAGGACCCCAGCACAGAGCCAATCTGCCGTAATTGGTGGTGGCTGTTCCCTCTTTTTACATGTTTTTATTTATTATTTCAGCTCCTAGACTTCAAGGAAATCTCCATCAGAAAAAAAGCTGGGGGGCTGGAGTCAAGGTGGCAGAGTAGGAGGATGCAGAGTTGGCGTCTCCTCACAGCTAGGACACCTACCAGGTGTTGGTGGGGGACCTCGGACACCTAAGAGGACTGGAGGAACCCCTGAGTGACCCAGTAGGACATGGGGGGAGGGAAGGGGAAGGAGAAGTGGAGGCCAGATGGGACTGGTGCCCCTGAGGGGCAGCTGGAGGAGGGGAGGGATTCCCATGCACAGAGGGGCCCATTCACAACGAGGGGAACAACAGGGACAGGGAGAGACCCTCAGGGGATTGGAGGACCAGAAGGAAATGCGGCCTGCATTTCCCCCCACCCAGTGGGCCTCGGGGAGCCTGCAGATCCCAGGCCTGACGCTCCACACGACAAGGCCCGTTCTGGTCACACTGAGCCTAGGCCCAGCACACACCCCCACACACACCCAGGGCCTTTTCCTTTCCCATGTTAGGGAAGTTTTCAACTATAATCTCTGCAATATTTTCTCAGACCCTTTCCTTTTCTCTTCTTCTTCTGGGACCAGTATAATTAGAATGTTGGTACGTTTAGTGTTGTCCCAGATGTCTCTGAGATTGTCTTCAATTCTTTTCATCCTTTTTTCTTTATTCTGCTCCTCAGGAGTTATTTCCACCATTTTGTCTTCCAGATCACTTATTCGTTCTTCTGCCTCAGTTATTCTGTTACTGATTCCTTCTAGTGTATTTTTCATTTCAGTTATTGTGTTGTTCATCTCTGTTTCTTTGTTCTTTAGTTCTTCTAGATCTTTGTTAAACATTTCTTGTATCTTCTCAATCCATACCTCTATTCTATTTCCATGATTCTGGATCATCTTTACTATCATTACTCTGAATTCTTTTTCAGGTAGATTGCCTATTTCCTGTTCATTTATTTGGTCTTGTAAGTTTTTACCTTGCTCCTTCATCTGTGACATATTTTTTTGCTGTCACTTTTTTTTTTTTTTTTTTTAATGAGTGGGATTTTGTTCCTCTGTTATTGATTGTTTGGCCTGAGGCTTCCAAGACTGGAGTTTGTAAGCTGTTGGGTAGAGCTGGGTCTTGGTGCTGAGATGAGGACCTCTGTGAGACCGCACTCTGATGAATATTCCACGGGGTCTGAGCTTCTCTGTTAGTCCAGTGGTTTGGACTCAGAGCTCCCACTGCAGGAGCTTTGGCCTGACCCCCGGCTCGTGAACAAAGATCCCACCTTTGTGGTTCTTTTGTAAATAAGGACACTCCAAACCTAAAAGGTCATTATTTTCTGCTGGGTTCTGCCTCCACTGGGTTCCACCTCTGCTGGGTTCTGCTGGAGCAAACTATCTTTTAATAGTTTTGGTGAATTTAGCATATGACTTCAATTCCTCTCCATTCCCCAAACACAGACTCACTCCCTCTGCTCATCTCTAGAGAAGTCTGCAGACCTTTTGTGCTGCCCATCAGGTCTGGCCCCACCCCCTGTCCCTTTGGACTCACCACACCACACATGGGCCCATGCTCCAGGAACCTAGGGTGGCCTGCTCTCTGCTCCTTTTGTTTTAATTTGCATCAGATGTCAGAGGATGGTGCTTTTGGTTGCCTTACAACTCTCTTGGGGGGTGCTTCCTTGTCTAATTTCATTTAATCTTTACAATAAGCCCACAAGTTTAGAAATCACTTGATTGCAAGTGACCACAATCTCATGCACACTGTCTGAAGCCAAAAGCAGAGGGGTTTCCTAGGAGACAAAGTGACAGAGATAGCCTGCCCATGCTTGGAGTAGCAGAATGATGTCTCAGACCTAAAGGTACCCTCTCTGTACCTTCAGAGCTGCCTGAAGCACCATCTCTACTTCTCAGAACAGCTGCCACTTCCTCCTGGTTCCACGTGTTCCCTTTACTTGCTCATGACCCCAGCAGGACAGTCCCTAAAATGCAGCCTTCACTCCAGGAGTTCCTTAACTTTCTGGTTCTGACCATCTCGGTCCTGGTATCTCTGGTTCTAGATTTTGGTGTCTCTAATATGTTCAGCCTAAATAAGGTCACACTTCCTCTGAATACATGTGCCCTGATCAAGTCATCTGTGTCTGGAGTAGAGGGAGAAGTGTTTCATGTTAAGAATAGGGAATGTGTTAGTGACAGCTGAATTTTCTAAGGAATGAGAAGCACCAAGATGTACGTGTGTAGGAGGAAAATATAAGTTCTGTTCAGCCAGTGAGGTAGATAGTGCATTTATTCTTAGTTTATAGGTACAGAAACAGACTTAGAAGGTTCAGTAGCCAACCCAAAGCCACTACACAATGGCTTAGCCTTCATAGAGACCAAGAATGTACGTGTATACGTGTGATTTAGGGAAATGGAGATTTAGGTGTGTTTAGTGTACAATACATATATATGATATATATCTATATATGTATTCTATCTCTAAGGCTTTCTTTGGTCTACCTGGATATGCAGATAGGCAGAAGGGCTCAGGGGCTGCAGAGAACTGAGTGCTCCATGCAAGTACAGGGAGAGAATTTCATGGATATGTTTCTTCTTGAAGGGAAAGTATG
The DNA here is from genome assembly GCF_965194825.1 of Balaenoptera physalus. Taxonomy (NCBI): domain Eukaryota; kingdom Metazoa; phylum Chordata; class Mammalia; order Artiodactyla; family Balaenopteridae; genus Balaenoptera; species Balaenoptera physalus. Next base: position 106,389 of record NW_028125370.1, read on the forward strand.
TTCAATGCTTTTGACATTGGCCGATTGCATGTGGTTCTAGAAAGGAAAACAGGCTGGGCAGCATAGTGACTATGAGCCTGGGTTGGAAGCCTGATACTGCCCTGGGCCAGCTCTGTGACTTCAGAAAAAAATACCTAATGTCTGTGTGCATCTATTTCCTCAAGTGAGCATGAGTAACATAATGCCTAGACCACAAAGATTGTTAATGCAGACTAAACAAAGTAATATTTGCAAAGTACTTAGAACCTTGCCCAGCACATAGTAAGCACCATAAGTGTATGCTGAAGAAAACCAGAGCAAAAGATATCTTTCCTTCTCTCTTTGTCTCAGGAGAGATTCATCTTCTCTTTCTGTCTCATTTAATGTTTGAAGTTCATCCTACAATCTTACAAATAACTTTTTAACCTGAATCCCTCTTCCTAGTCACGATAACCCTTTGATTTAACATTCTTACTGGGAACTATAATAGAAAACGTTTTTGCATTGGGATAGGTATATTATTTTTCGTGTACTACCTCTTTATTACATTTTGTTTCTATTATTCAGAAGTCAACATGAGTAGACTGAGAAAGAAAGTTCTTGTCTACTATCCAAAAGTAGCTTAGAACTGAATTGTGTTCCACGTCTAGTTAACATCTCAATAACTCAATAACCTTATTAAGCCAATCTTTTGGGTTTTTTTTGTTTTGTTTTGTGTTTAAACATCTTTATTGGAGTATAATTGTTTTCATTGTTGTGTTAGTTGCTGTTGTATAACAAAATGAATCAGCTATACTTATACATATATCCCCATATATCCTCCCTCTTGTGTCTCCTTCCCACCCTTCCTATCCCACCCCTCTATGTGGTCACAAAGCACGGAGCTGATCTCCCTGTGCTATGCAGCTGCTTCCCACTAGCTATCTATTTTACGTTTCGTAGTGTATATAAGTCCATGCCACTCTCTCACTTCGTCCCAGCTTACCCTTCCCACTCCCCGTGTCCTCAAGTCCATTCTCTACATCTGCATCTTTATTCCTGTCCTGCTCCTAGGTTGTTCAGAACCATTTTTTTAAATTAGATTCCATATATATGTGTTAGCATACGGTATTTGTTTTTCTCCTTCTGACTTACTTCACTCTGTATGACAGACTCTAGGTCCATACACCTCACTATAAATAACTCAATTTCATTTCTTTTTATGGCTGAGTAATATTCCATTGTATATATGTGCCACATCTTCTTTATCCATTCATCTGTCGATGGACACTTAGGGTGCTTCCATATCCTGGCTATTGTAAATAGAGCTGCAGTGAACACTGTGGTACATGAATCTTTTTGAATTATGGTTTTCTCAGGGTATATGCCCAGCAGTGGGATTGCTGAGTCGTATGGTAGTTCTATTTTTAGTTTTGTTTTTTTTAACATCTTTATCGGCGTATAATTGCTTTACAATGGTGTGTTCGTTTCTGCTTTATAACAAAGTGAATCAGTTATACATAAACATATGTTCCCATATCTCTTCCCTCTTGTGTCTCCCTCCCTCCCACCCTCCCTATCCCACCCCTCTAGATGGTCACAAACCACCTAGCTGATCTCCCTGTGCTATGCAGCTACTTCCCACGAGCTATCTATTTTACGTTTGGTAGTGTATATATGTCCATGAAACTCTCTTACTTTGTCACAGCTTACCCTTCCCCCTCCCAATATCCTCATGTCCGTGCTCTAGTAGGTCTGTGTCTTTATTCAAGTCTTACCCTTAGGTTCTTCATGACCTTTTTTTTTTCCTTAGATTCCATATATATATGTTAGCATACGGTACTTGTTTTTCTCTTTCTGACTTACTTCACTCTGTATGACAGACTCTAGGTCCATCCACCTCACCACAAATAACTCAATTTCGTTTCTTTTTATGGCGGAGTAATATTCCATTGTGTATATGTGCCACATCTTCTTTATCCATTCATCTGTTGATGGACACTTAGGTTGCTTCCATGTCCTGGCTATTGTAAATAGAGCTGCAGTGAACACTGTGGTACATGAATCTTTTTGAATTGTGGTTTTCTCAGGGTATATGCCCAGTAGTGGGATTTCTGGGTCGTATGGTAGTTCTATTTGTAGTTTTTTAAGGAACCGCCATACTGTTCTCCATGGTGGCTGTATCAATTTATATTCCCACCAACAGTGCAAGAGGGTTCCCTTTTCTCCACACCCCCTCCAGCATTTATTGTTTCTAGATTTTTTGATGATGGCCATTCTGACTGGTGTGAAATGATATCTCATTGTAGTTTTGATATGCATTTCTCTAATGATTAATGATGTTGAGCATTCTTTCATGTGTCTGTTGGCAATCTGCATATCTTCTTTGGAGAAATGTCTCTTTAGGTCTTCTGCCCATTTTTGGATTGGGTTGTTTGTTTTTTTGTTATTGAGCTGCATGAGCTGCTTGTAAATTTTGGAGATTAATCCTGTGTCAGTTGCTTCATTTGCAAATATTTTCTCCCATTCTGAGGGTTGTCTTTTGGTCTTGTTTATGGTTTCCTTTGCTGTGCAAAAGCTTTTAACTTTCATTAGGTCCCATTTGTTTATTTGTGTTTTTATTTCCATTTCTCTAGGGGCTGGGTCAAAAAAGGATCTTGTTGTGATTTATGTCATAGAGTGTTCTGCCTATGTTTTCCTCTAAGAGTTTGATAGTGTCTGGCCTTACATTTAGGTCTTTAATCCATTTTGAGTTTCTTTTTGTGTATGGTGTTAGGGAGTGTTGGAATTTCATACTTTTACATGTACCTGTCCAGTTTTCCCAGCACCACTTATTGAAGAGGCTGTCTTTTCTCCACTGTATATGCTTGCCTCCTTTATCAAAGATAAGGTGACCATATGTGCATGGGTTTATCTCTGGGCTTTCTATCCTGTTCCATTGATCTATGTTTCTGTTTTTGTTCCAGTACCATACTGTCTTGATTACTGTAGCTTTGTAGTATAGTCTGAAGTCAGGGAGCCTGATTCCTCCAGCTTCGTTTTTCGTTCTCAAGATTGCTTTGGCTATTCGGGGTCTTTTGTGTTTCCATACAAATTGTGAAATTTTTTGGTCTAGTTCTGTGAAAAATGCCAGTGGTAGTTTGATAGGGATTGCACTGAATCTGTAGATTGCTTTGGGTAGTAGAGTCATTTTCACAATGTTGATTCTTCCAATCCAAGAACATGGTATATCTCTCCATCTATTTGTATCATCTTTAATTTCTTTCAGCAGTGTCTTATAATTTTCTGCATACAGGTCTTTTGTCTCCTTAGGTAGGTTTATTCCTAGATACTTTATTCTTTTTGTTGCGATGGTAAATGGGAGTGTTTTCTTAATTTCACTTTCAGATTTTTCATCACTAGTGTATAAGAATGCCAGAGATTTCTGTGCATTAATTTTGTATCCTGCTACTTTACCAAATTCATTGATTAGCTCTAGTAGTTTTCTGGTAGCATCTTTAGGATTCTCTCTGTATATTATCATGTCCTCTGCAAACAGTGACAACTTTACTTCTTCTTTTCTGTTTTGGATTTCTTTTTCTTCTCTGATTGCTGTGGCTAAAACTTCCAAAGCTATGTTGAATAATAGTGGTGAGAGTGGGCAACCTTGTCTTGTTCCTGATCTTAGTGGAAATGGTTTCAGTTTTTCACCATTGAGGACGATGTTGGCTGTGGGTTTGTCATATATGGCGTTTATTATGTTGAGAAAAGTTCCCTCTATGGCTACTTTCTGCAGGGTTTTTATCATAAATGGGTGTTGAATTTTGTCAAAAGCTTTCTCTGCATCTATTGAGATGATCATATGATTTTTCTCCTTCAATTTGTTAGTATGGTGTATCACGTCGATTGATTTGTGTATATTGAGGAATCCTTGCATTCCTGAAATAAACCCCACTTGATCATGGTGTATGATCCTTTTAATGTGCTGTTGGATTCTGTTTGCTAGTATTTTGCTGAGGATTTTGCATCTATGTTCATCACTGATATTGGCCTGTAGTTTTCTTTCTTTGTGACATCTTTGTCTGGTTTTGGTATTAGGGTGATGGTGGCCTCGTAGAATGAGTTTGGGAATGTTCCTCCCTATGCTATATTTTGGAAGAATTTGAGAAGGATAGGTGTGAACTCTTCTCTAAATGTTTGATAGAATTTGCCTGTGAAGCCATCTGGTCGTGGGCTTTTGTTTGTTGGAAGATTTTTAATCACAGTTTCAATTTCAGTGCCTGTGATTGGTCTGTTCATATTTTCTATTTCTTCCTGGTTCAGTCTCGGTAGGTTGTGCATTTCTAAGAATTTGTCCATTTCTTCCAGGTTGTCCATTTTATTGGCATAGAGTTGCTTGTAGTAATCTCTCATGATCCTTTGTATTTCTGCAGTGTCAGTTGTTACTTCTCCTTTTTCATTTCTAATTCTATTGATTTGAGTCTTCTCCCTTTTTCTCTTGATGCGTCTGGCTAATGGTTTATCAATTTTGTTTATCTTCTCAAAGAACCAGCTTTTTGTTTTATTGATCTTTGCTATCGTTTCCTTCATTTCTTTTTCATTTATTTCTGATCTGATCTTTATGATTTCTTTCCTTCTGCTAACTTGGGTTTTTTTTTTGTTGTTGTTCTTCTTTCTCTAATTGCTTTAGGTGCAAGGTTAGGTTGTTCATTTGGGACGTTTCCTGTTTCTTAAGGTACGATTGTATTGGTATAAACTTCCCATTAGAACTGCTTTTGCTGCATCCCATAGGTTTTGGGTCGTCGTGTCTCCATTGTCATTTGTTTCTAGGTATTTTTTGATTTCCTCTTTGATTTCTTCAGTGATCACTTCGTTATTAAGTAGTGTATTGTTTATCCTCCATTTGTTTGTATTTTTTCCAGATCTTTTCCTGTAAGTGATATCTAGTCTCATAGCGTTGTGGTCAGAAAAGATACTTGATACGATTTCAATTTTCTTAAATTTACCAAGGCTTGATTTGTGACCCAAGATATGATCTATCCTGGAGAATGTTCCATGAGCACTTGTGAAAAATGTGTATTTTGTTGTTTTTGGATGGAATGTCCTATAAATATCAATCAAGTCCATCTTGTTTAATGTATGATTTAAAGCTTGTGTTTCCTTATTTATTTTCATTTTGGATGACCTTTCCATTGGTGAAAGTGAGGTGTAAAAGTCCCCTACTATGATTTTGTTACTGTCGATTTCCCCTTTCATGGCTGTTAGTATTTGTCTTATGTATTGAGGTGCTCCTATGTTGGGTGCATAAATATTTACAATTATTATATCTTCTTCTTGGATCAATCCCTTGATCATTATGTAGTGTCCTTATTTGTCTCTTGTAATAATCTTTATTTTAAAGTCTATTTTGTCTGATATGAGAATTGCTACTCCAGCTTTCTTCTGATTTCCATTTGCATGGGATATCTTTTTCCATCCCCTCACTTTCAGTCTGTATGTGTCCCTAGGTCTGAAGTGGGTCTCTTGTAGACAGCATATATATGGGTTTTGTTTTTGTATCCATTCAGCCAGTCTGTGCCTTTTGGTGGGAGCATTTAATCCATTTACATTTAAGATAATTATCGATATGTATGTTCCTATTCCCATTTTCTTAAGTGTTTTGGGTTTGTTATTGTAGGTGTTTTCCTTCTCTTGTGTTTCTTGCCTAGAGAGGTTCCTTTAACATTTGTTGTAAAGCTGGTTTGGTGGTGCTGAACTCTCTCAGCTTTTGCTTGTCTGTAAAGGTTTTAATTTCTCCATCAAATCTGAAGGAGATACTTGCTGGGTAATCTTGGTTGTAGGTTTTTCTCCTTCATCACTTTAAATATGTCCTGCCACTCCCTTCTGACTTGCAGAGTTTCTGCTGAAAAATCAGCTGTTAACCTTATGGGGATTCCCTTGTGTGTTATTTGTTGTTTTTCCCTTGCTGCTTTTAATATGTTTTCTTTGTATTTAATTTTTGATAGTTTGATTAATATGTGTCTTGGCGTGTTTCTCCTTGGATTTATCCTGTTTGGGACTCTCTGTGCTTCCTGGACGTGATTAACTATTTCCTTTCCCATATTAGGGAAGTTTTCAAATATAATCTCTTCAAATATTTTCTCAGTGCCTTTCTTTTTCTCTTCTTCTTCTGGGACCCCTATAATTCGAATGTTGGTGCGTTTAATGTTGTCCCAGTGGTCTCTGAGACTGTCCTCAGTTCTTTTCATTCTTTTTTCTTTATTCTGCTCTGCAGTAGTTATTTCCACTATTTTATCTTCCAGGTCACTTATTTGTTCTTCTGCCTCAGCTATTCTGCTATTGATCCCTTCTAGAGTATTTTTAATTTCATTTATTGTGTTGTTCATCATTGCTTGTTTCCTCTTTAGTTCTTCTAGGTCCTTGTTAAATGTTTCTTACATTTTCTGTATTCTATTTCCAAGATTCTGGATCATCTTTACTATCATTATTCTGAATTCCTTTTCAGGTAGCCTGCCTATGTCCTCTTCATTTGTTAAGTCTGGTGTGTTTTTACCTTGCTCCTTCATTTGCTGTGTGTTTTTCTGTCTTTTCATTTTGCTGATCTTACTGTGTTTGGGGTCTCCTTTTCACAGGTTGCAGGTTCCTAGTTCCCGTTGTTTTTGGTGTCTGTCCCCAGTGGCTAAGGTTGATTCAGTGGGTTGTGTAGGTTTCCTGGTGGAGGGGAGTAGTGCCTGTGTTCTGGTGGATGAGGCTGGATCTTGTCTTTCTGGTGGGCAGGTCCACATCTGGTGGTGTTTTGGGGTGTCTGTGGCCTTATTATGGTTTTAGACAGCCTCTCTGCTAATGGATGGGGCTGTGTTCCTGTCTTGCTAGTATTTTGGCGTAGGGTGTCCAGCACTGTAGCTTGCTGGTCGTTGAGTGAAGCTGGGTCTTGGTGTTGAGATGGAGATCTCTGGGAGATTTTCGTTGTTTGTTATTATGTGGAGCTGGAAGGTCTCTTGTGGATCAGTGTCCTGAAGTTGGCTTTCCCACCTCAGTGGCACAGCCCTGATGCCTGGCTGGAGCACCAAGAGCCTGTCCTCCACACGGCTCAGAATAAAAGGGAGAAAAAATAGAAAGAAAGAAAGAAAGAGGGTAAAATAAAAGAAAGTTATTAAAATAAAAAAAATTATTAAAAAAATTTTTAAAAAGTAAAAAAAAAAAAAAAACAAAACCGGATGGACAGAACCCTAGGACAAATGGTTAAAGCAAAGCTATACAGACAAAATCTAACACAGAAGCATACACATACACACTCACATAAAGAGGAAAAGGGGAGAAAATAATCTATCTTGTTCCCAAAGTCCACCACCTCAATTTGGGATGATTCGTTGTCTATTCAGGTATTCCACAGATGCAGGGTACATCAAGTTGACTGTGGAGATTTCATCCGCTTCTCCTGAGGCTGCTGGGAGAAATTTCCCTTTCTCTTCTTTGTTCGCACAGCTCCTGGGATTCAGCTTTGGATTTGAACCCGCCTCTGTGTGTAGGTCGCCTGAGGACGTCTGTTCTTCGCTCAGACCGGACAAGGTTAAAGGAGCAGCTGATTTGGTGGCTCTGGCTCACTCAGGCCCAGGGGGAGGGAGGGGTACAGATGCGGGCGAACCTGCGGCAGCAGAGGCTGGCGTGACGTTGCTCCAGCCTGAGGCGCGCCGTGCGTTCTCCCGGGGAAGTTGTTGCTGGATCACGGGACCCTGGCAGTGGCGGGCTGCACAGGCTCCCGGGAGGGGAGGTGGGGATAGTGACCTGTGCTCACACACAGCCTTCTTGGTGGCGGCAGCAGCAGCCTTGGCGTCTCATGCCCATCTCTGGGGTCCGCGCTGATAGCCGCGGCTCGCACCCGTCTCTGGAGCTCCTTTAAGCAGCGCTCTTAATCCCCTCTCCTCGCACACCAGGAAACAAAGGGGCAAGTAAAAGTCTCTTGTCTCTTCGGCATCTCCAGACTTTTCCCGGACTCCCTCCAGGCTAGCTGTGGTGCGCTAACCCCTTCAGGCTGTGTTCACGCTACCAACCCCAGTCCTCTCCCTGGGATCCGACTGAAGCCCGAGCCTCAGCTCCCAGCCCCCGCCCGCCCCGGCGGGTGAGCAGACAAGCCTCTCCTCCAGGAGAGTGCTGGTCGGCACCGATCCTCTGTGCGGGAATCTCTCTGCTTTGCCCTCCGCACCCCTGTTGCCGTGCTCTCCTCCGTGGCTCTAAAGCTTCCCCCCTCCGCCATCCGCAGTCTTCGCCTGCGAAGGGGCTTCTAGTGTGTGGAAACCTTTCCTCCTTCACAGCTCCCTCCCACTGGTGCAGGTCCCATCCCTATTCTTTTGTCTCTGTTTTTTCTTTTTTTCTTTTGCCCTACCCAAGTACGTGGGGAGTTTCTTGCCTTTGGGGAGGTCTGAGGTCTTCTGCCAGCGTTCAGTGGGTGTTCAATAGGAGCACTTCCACGTGTGGATGTATTTCTGATGTATCTGTGGGGAGGAAGGTGATCTCCGCATCTTACTCTTCCGCCATCTTCTCAAAAATCTCCAGTCTTTTGCTGATGGGCACTTGAGTTGCTTCTATGTCTTGGTTATTGTAAATAGTGCTGCTATGAACATTGGGGTGCATGTGTCTTTTTGAATTAGAATTTTCGTTTTTTCTGGATATATACCTAGGAGTTGAATTGCTGGATCTTTTGTAGTTCTATTTTTAGTTTTTAAGGACACTCCATACTCTTTTCTATAGTGGCTGCCCCAATTTACATTCCCATCTACAGTGTACAATTCCCTTTTCTCCCCATCCTCTCTAGCATTTATTATTTATAGACTTTTTGATGATATCCATTATCTTTGGCCACTTCTTAAAAAGGCATCAGGTAATATATCCTTATGCTTCTTGGAGTAATGAGATTTCTCAGCCAATTTCCTGCACATAGGTGGTTGGGGCACAAGGATTGTTTTATGTCTCAAAATAAATGCTTTTTTTTTTTTTAGCACAGGTTGATGACCTCTTTTAATAATTTGACTCTGACAAAAATCTTACTCACTTTAACTTTCTTTCCAACTTGATTCCAGTCAGCTCCATGTGTCAACAGACATGCCCATGGTAACTAGAAATAAATTTCCTCCCATACACTTACCTTTCTCTCATCTTATGTCATTCAGAATATAATCAGGAGACAAAACCACACCATTAATTTAAACATATATATATATGTTGTTATGTAAGAAAAAGAGAGTTAAATACTGAAAGGGTAAAAGAGTGCTAGAGCAAGGAGTGTGGTGCACAAAAATAGGACTGTGCTGTAGTGATCAGATGGTGTCCTCCCCAGAGCATCTTACTTTCAATGAACTTATTCAGACAAATAATTGGTTATGGTTGCAGTGCTTTCTTTTTGTGTTGGCGGAGGTAAACTGGCCAGATCATGCCCACACAAGTTACATTTAAAGGATGGAAATTAATTGGAATTCCGTACAGAAGACTAATTATTCCAGGAAGTAAAAAGCACTGTATTTGGGTATTTAAACATATTCACTCTTGATAGTTTTTTGTACTGTTTATTGGAAAGAAATATTGGTGATATTTCTAGAATAATGGCATGAGGAGCTTATCAAATCCTCTTCCTGAAAAGCAATGATAAAACTGGACAAAATTATCAAAAGCAACAATTCCAGGACTCTAAAAACTGACTATGGTATCAGTAAATTGAGAAGTACTTATTGAAGTAAAAACAAAAATAACAAAAAAACCCCTACTAAACCTTGAGCAATAACAGTGGGAGGCTGTGGCATTATTGCCTATGTCAGTTCTTACCAACACCCCCTTCCCTGGTTCCATGAGCAACAGTAGTTCTGCCAGGGTGGGGCAAGCTGTGAAAATCAGAAGTTTACTGCTGAAGAGGTCTGACTTGATTTGGAACAGAACTCTAGATACCCAATACCTTTGGTCATTGTCAGAAAGCAATTTTGGTGGAAACCAAGGAGGAATGGCAACATTGCAGGTAGTATGAAGTCATGATGTTAGTTGAGGTTAACAGCAGACTGGCAGACTAACCAAAAATTTCACGGAAAAATCCCCAAAATGAGACCACTAGGGTGGGCCATAATAAACTCCCACATGTCCTTGGTGGTCTGGATGTGTGAACACATGTGTAAGGCTGCATACATGCTGGGAAAAAATTGGAGACAACCTTAGCTATCTACACATTCCTGACTGAATGTAAGCTTATGTGCAGGCATGGGGGAGACAGGGTGGTGTCCAATAGAAAATAAAAGCTAGAAAGACTAGCAAAAGCTAGCAAACTTGAATTCTTAATACATTCTCCAACCCACATACAGATACATTGGGAAAGGGTGGAAACCTTACTGACGGAAAGTGTTTTAGTGTAAACATTTTCAATTGACTACTAAGCTATGCTGACACAGGGTTAACCCCTAAAAAGATAGGGTTACATAAAAATAAGAATTTTAAAAACTAAAAATCCGAACAGAGACATCAGCAGGGAGACAGATATCATATAATTGATTTAGGCATATTTTTGAAAAGAAGAGACAGCCACAAATCTGAGAGGTAGGAGGAGGCATATCAGAATACAGAATTGCTGTAATATTGTTTCTAAAATGCTTAATTTTCAACAAAAAACATTAAGAGACAAGAAATTGAAACCCATAAAATAGAAACTGCATGGGCTCTAGATATTGGATTTAGTAGACTAAAACTTGAAAACATCTATTATAAATATGTCTAAAAAAAAAGAGAAGGGAACCATGTTTAAAGAATTTAAGAAAAGTATGATGGTAATGACCCACTGAATAGAAAATATTAATAAAGGGATAGAAATTATTTTTAAAAAGAACCAAGTAGAAAGTCTGTAGTTGAAGGCTTCCAAAATGAAAATTTGTAAATTCAGTAATTTCAACAGAAGATTCAAGATGACAGAAGGAAGAATAAATGAACTTGAAGATAGATTAATAGGAATTATCCAATCTGAAAAATAGAAAGAGAAATAAATGAAGAAAAATGAACAGACTCTCAGAGAGTCATCAGACATATTAATATATGCATAATGGGAATCCCAGAAGGAAAGCAGAGGAAGAAATGGGTAAAAAAAATTTTAAGAAACAATAGCCAAATTTTTTTTCAAATTTGATGAAAAATAATAATATAACAAAACCACAATGAGGCATCACCTCACACTGGTCAGAATGGCCATCATCAAAAAATCTACAAACAATAAATGCTGGAGAGGGTGTGGAGAAAAGGGAACCCTCTTGCACTGTTGGTGGGAATGTAAATTGATACAGCCACTATGGACAACAGTATGGAGATTCCTTAAAAAACTAAAAATAGAACTACCACATGACCCAGCAATCCCACTACTGGGCACATACCCTGAGAAAACTGTAATTCAAAAAGAGACATGTACTACAGTGTTCATTGTAGCACTATTTACAATAGCCAGGACATGGAAGCAACCTAATTGTCCATCGACAGATGAATGCATAAAGAAGATGTGGCACATATACACAATGGGATATTACTCAGCTATAAAAAAGAAATGAAATTGAGTTATTTCTGAGAGGTGAATGGACCTAGAGTCTGTCATACAGAGTGAAGTAAGTCAGAAAGAGAAAAACAAATATTGTATGCTAACACATATATATGGAATCCAAAAAAAAAAATGGTTCTGATGAACTTATGAGCAGGACAGGAATAATGAAACAGACATAGAGTGTGGACTTGAGGACACGGGGTGGGAAGGGTACGCTGGGATGAAGTGAGAGAGTAGCACGGACATATATACACTACCAAATGTAAAATAGATAGCTAGTGGGAAGCAGCTGCATAGCACAGGGAGATCAGCTAGGTGCTTTGTGACCACCTGGAGGGGTGAGATAGGGAGAGTGAGAAGGAGGCACAAGAGGGAGGGGATATGGGGATATATGTATACATATAGCTGATTCAATTTTTTATATAGCAGAAACTAACAAAACATTGTAAAGCAATTATACTCCAATAAAGATGTTAAAAAATGTAATCTAAAATTCAAGAGACCCAACATACACCAAGTAGGATCAAAGAAATCTGTATCTGGACATATCAAATCAAAGATAAAGACCAAGAGAGAATCTTGAAAGCAGCAGGAGAAAAAAGACTTATCTTACATAAAGGAACAACATTCCAATTAATAGCTGGCTTCTCATTAGAAAAAAAAGAAAAAAACTGGAGGACAGTGAGATAAAATACTCAAAGTGCTAAAAGGAAAAATCTGTCAACCAAGAATTCCATACCCAGTCAAACTATCCTTCAAAATGAAGTTGAAATAAGGGTATTTTCAGATTAACAAAGACTGAGATAATTCATTGCTAGCAATCTTGCCTTATAAGAAATACTAAAGAAAGTCTTTCCATATGAAAGAAAAGGATATAGGATGTTAAATCAAATTTACAGGAGGAAATAAAGAGCAAGGAAATGGTAAATATAAGGGTAACTGTAAAAGACTGCATAAATATATTTCCCTATCCTCTACTAACTGAATTAAAAAGGTTAAAGAATGTATAAAGTTTAAATTAAAATATTGTATTGATGATATATCATAGAGATGTAATAAAAATGACAATAACAGCACAAAGGAGGGAAAGTTAATGGAACTATATTGGATGAGTTTCTCTATTACCAAACTTAATAATCTAAAGTAGATTCGGGTAAATTAAGATGCACAGTGTAATGATTATAGCAACTATGATGGTTAATCTTTGTGTCAATTTTACTGCACTACAGGGTGCCCAGATTAAACATTATTTCTGGGTGTGTCTGTGAGGGTGTTTCTGGATGAAATCAGCATTTGAATCGGTGGACTCAGTAGACTGCCCTCCCCAGGGTGGGTGAGCATCATCCAACCTGTTGAGGGCCTGAATAGAACAAAAGGCAGAAGAAGGAAGAATTTGCCTTTTTTTCTTTCTTATTTGCCTGGTTGAGTTGGGACATTGGTCTTCTTCTGCCCCTAGACTGGGATTTACACCATTGCCTCCCCTGGTTCTTAGACCTTCAGACTCAGGCTGAAATTATACCACCGGTTTTCCTGGGTCTCCAGCTTGCAGATGGCAGATCATGGGACTTCTCAGTCTCCATAATCATGTGAGTCAACCCCTCATAATAAAAATCACTCTCTCTCTCTCCCTCTTCTCTCCCTCTCTCCTGATTCCTATTGGTTCGGTTTCTCTGGAGAACCCCAACTAATACAGCAACCACTATGTAAGTAACTGAAAATACAGCTACAAAATCAACAAAGGAATTAGTAGGGCACAATAAAAAAATGTATATAGTGGAAAAGAAAGAAGTAGAGAAGTGAAAGTGTTACCGACCAGGGTTCTTGCCCTCCTTAATCAATAGAAAACGATAAGAGGCCAGACAAGAAATTCAAGCAAGGCTTTATTGGAGCCCCTGTTGCAGCAAGGGGGGAGCCAGAACAAACAACAGTTTCCCTTGTTAACCTGCTCCCTGAGGCGGGGGGGGGGGGGTGAGCTGGTTCCTTATATGGGGGTGAGGGTAAGGGTGTGTCCAGGGGTTGGGCCAGAGGGGTGGCTTAGGTGGTTTGCCCACCCCTTTGTGATGTTGTGTGCAGGGGGCATGCACAGTACCCTGTTTTTGCTCCCAACCCCCTGTTTTTTCTCCTGGCTCTTCAGAAGTGGCATTTGGGCTTTTTTGGTCTTTTTGTATTTTTTGTCCATAATTTGTCCCAACTGAGCATGCACGCAGTTATTTTTAGTCCCTTATAGTTTCTTTGTATTTTTTGGCTTGAGGAAATGTTTGTCCAGATGCAAGCATTGCGGCACTGCTGCAAAGGGTCCCAGGTCCCAGCCTGTCTCATTTCCCCCTGAGAGACTCTACACCCTTATTCTTAAGGGGTGAGGGGCCAAAAGTCTCTTCTTTTGAAACTTCTTCCTGCTGGACAGGGTCTGCAGACCCTAGCCTACCCTAGAGGTATAGAAATCCCTTGCTGACTGTTCCAACGACCTGTAGGGAGCTGGGCCACTCTCCACTGGAATGGGCTGAATTCCTTGAGCCCTCATGAGTCTTACTTCAAACTGTTAGAGCCTAGAAGACACAAACTTAACCAAAAAGTTAAACAAACAAGGGCTAGAAAGAACAACAATAGCCACTAAAGGGTCTGGAAAGGGAAGGAACCAGGTTAACTTTGGGAGGGCTTCTTTTTTTCTTCTTCTTCTGTTTTAACTGTTGACCAGACAGTGGAGGCAATATCGCCCCTGTTGAAATTGTGAAGCCACTCTGCCTGGGTGTATATTTCCTTAATATTAACTGTTACCTGTCCTGTCACATTGATCCATGTGTAGCAGGAAGTATTAGTTAACCAAGTGCAGCAGGAAGTATTAGTTATCGCACAAGCTGCATCTTGTTCTGCAAGACAAAAGCCAGACAATTGTCAAGAACCGCATCAGCCAAGGAAAAAAGAGAGGTTCCAAGTCTTGTTAAGGCTTCAAATAGGAGTCCAACCCACTACATCATTTTACTTACCTGTCGATGGTGCCTATCTTTTGAATAGGTATCTCAGATTTTCCACTGACTCAGAGGTGTATTGTTCTTCGGTTGTGACCTGTGGGGTTTCTGGAGGTAAAACTTTAGTCTGGACAAATATACGCAACTAGATATATATCCCTTGAAGTTTGACAGCAGTAGGGGTGGCTAAAATTACTTTAGAAGGGCCCTTTCATCTTGGCAATTGTTGGTCTTTGGGGCACCCCTCTTTCCATGTTTTAAGAAGAACTTAGTCCCCAGGGTTTATTTGTGAAGGAACTGCTCCTTCCTCTATATCTTTAGTGGGAGCTGACAGTGCCTTGTGAGCATAATCCTGGATTGCCTTCTGAGCTTGTTCTAGATTAATAATATATCTCAGGGTCTGGTTCACTTCCTCATCTGATAGAACATCAGTAGTAAGAAAAGGCCTCCCATAGGTCATTTCAAATGGGCTAAGCTTCAGACCACTCCTGGGGGCTACACAGACCCTGAAGAGTACAATAGGAAGCAAGTTGGTCCAGGGTTCATGAGTTTCTTGGCAGACCTTTGCTAAGGTTTTCTTTA
Source organism: Balaenoptera physalus (assembly GCF_965194825.1). NCBI lineage: Eukaryota > Metazoa > Chordata > Mammalia > Artiodactyla > Balaenopteridae > Balaenoptera > Balaenoptera physalus. The sequence continues at coordinate 121,428 of NW_028125370.1, forward strand.
TTTTTTAAAAAATATTTATTTATTTACTTATTTGTTTATTTATTTATTTGGCTGTGCTGGGTCTTAGTTGCTGCCTACGGGATCTTTGCTGTGGCATGCAGGATCTTTAGTTTTGCAGCATGCGGGAATCTCTTAGATGTGGCATGCGGGATCTAGTTCCCCAACCAGGGATTGAACCCAGGCCTGCTGCATTGGGAGCAAGGAGTCTCAACCACTGGACCACCAGGGAAATGCCACTAAAGTTTTCTTTAAAGTATTCTTCATTTTCTCTACCTTCCCTGAAGACTGAGGGTGCCAAGAAGTGGCTTGTAGTCTTTCCCTAGGGCCGTTGTGAGCCCCTGTGTGATTTTGGCTATAAAAGAGGGCCCGTTATCACTCTGGAGGGACTTTGGAAATCCAAACTGAGGAATTATTTCTTCTAAAAGGGACTTACACACTTCCATGGCCTTTTCAGGTCGGGTGGGGAGGGCTTCAACCCATCCTGTGAAAGTATCAACAGACACCAGAAGATATTTATATCCTGATCGTGAGGGCATTTGCGTGAAATCTAACTGCCAGTCTTCCCTCAGGCATGTCCCCCGGCATTGAACTGGCCTGAGTAACGAAGTGGGGAGTAGATAGGTCTGTGGGTTATTAGGGGCACATAAATTCCAGGCAAGCATTACTTGTTTTATTGTTCTTTTAAGCTCCTTCCCTGAAAAAGCCTTTTGCATCAAGTCCCATAGTGCACCCCTCCCATAGTGGGTGGCATCATGTAAGCTCTTAGTGAGTTTCCATTGTTGGGCCTCAGGGATTAGCACCCTATCCTCCTTTCTATACCAGCCTGTGCTCCCTTGCTCATAGCTCCATTTCTCAGAATTTTCTCGTTCCTGTGGGGAATAGTGGGGGAGCTAGGGAGTTCAGGGGGCCAATCACTAGGGCCATAACTTGTTCAGGCTCCTGCAGTCGAGCTGTCTGTTTTGCAATTTGATCAGCTTTGCTGTTCCCTTGGCTAACAAAAGGCCCCTCCCTGTGATGGCCCCTACAGTGGACTACTGCTACCTAGGTCGGGAGCTGTGCTGTTTCTAAAAGAGTCAAAATCAAATCTTTATGTTTTAGGGGGGAACTTCTAGCGATTACCATTCCTCTTTCTTTCCAAATGGCAGCATAAGCATGGAGAACATGGAACCCATACTTAAAGTCAGTAAAAATATTTAATTTCTTATCCTTCCCTAATTGCAAACTCTCGTTAAGGCAATTAGTTCAGCCTTTTGGGCTGATGTCTGGGGTGGCAGGGCCTTGGCTTCTATGACTTCATCTAGGCTAACTATGGCATACGCCACCTATCAGTTTACCATTTCTACAAAACTGCTCCCATCAGTAAACCATTCGACCTCAGGGCTGTCTAGAGGCTCATCTAGAAGATCAGACCTTCTGGAGTAAGTTTGTTCTATGGTCTCTATACACTGATGCAATAAGTCTCCACTCTTGACCACTGGAAGCAGAGTTTATGGGTTTGGGGTTTGACACACCTTTAAGGTAATGTTGGGGGCGTCCATTAGGAGGGCCTGTTATTTTGTTAACCTTCCTCCAGTCAACCAATGTCCTTTGACTTCCAGCACAGATTGTACCTGATGAGAGGTTAACACATCTAAATGTTGTCCCAGGGTGAGCTTGGAAGACCCATTAACTAACAGGGCTGTGGCTGCTACTGCCCGCAGGCAGCTTGGCCATCCCAGGGCCACTGAGTCCAGTTGTTTTGAAAAGTAAGCCCCCTGTTCTCTGATCTGGTCCCAGCTTTTGGGTCAGGACTCCTAGTGCTATCCCTGACTTCTCGTGAATGTATAGGGTAAAGGGTTGGTCCAAATTTGGAAGCTCCAGTGCTGGTGCTCTACTTAATTGAGTCCTTAGAGTCTCAAAGGCCCACTGGTGGTCCTTATTCCATTAAAGGGGTTCTCTTTCTTCTCCCTTTAGAGCCTCATATAGGGGTTTTGCTATAAGGCCATAATTTGGAATCCAGACACAACAGAACACAGCCATCCTGAGAAAGCCTCGAAGTTGCCTCTTTGCGGTTGGAGATGGTAATGCACTAATTGCTGTTTTTTGATCTATGGCCAGGGCTTGTGCCCCTGGGGTCAAAACAAATCCTAAATATTGAACCCACTGCTGTGAGATCTGAGCCTTTGTTGGAGAGACTTTATATCGCCTTTCTGCCAGAAAATTTAGGACCCTAGTGGTATTTTGATCTGAATCTTGTTCGGTCTCACTACTTATCAATAAATCATCAACACATTGCAGCAGAGTTCCCTTCTCAAGGCTCAGTTCCCTCAGTTCCCTTGCTAACGTGTTTCCAAAAGATGGGGGTGTCCCAAATCGCTGAGGAAGCACTGTTCACGTATATTGGGTGGCCTCCAGGGGGTCAGGGTCCCTCCATTCAAAGGCGAAAAGGTATTGAGACTCAGGATGTAGAGGAATACAGAGAAGTGCATCTTTGAGGTCCAAAACAGAGAAGTACTGGGTGCTCCCTGGCACTTGGGTGAGGAAGGTGTGTGTGTTTGGCACCAATGGGTGAATAGGGATGAGCGCCTCATTCACTGCTTGTAAGTCTTGCACAAACCAAAACTCCCCATTAGGCTTCTGAATGGGGAGGATCGGGGTGTTGCAAGGGGATTGGCAGGGCCTAATGAGTCTGTGTTTTAGGAACTTGCTGAGCAGCAGTTGGATTCCCCTCATGGCCTCAGGCTTTAAAAGATCTTTTCCAGGGGTATTTTTCCCCAGGCTTTAACTTTATGTTTATTGGGGGAACAGGTTTTGCCCTTCCTGGCACTGAGGTATCCCAAACTGCAGGATCTACTTGTTCCCTAATTTCTTGGGGAATGTCTTGGGGAATATTTTGATGACCAGCAGGTGGGTCATCTGGGGCTACTAACAGATGCATTCTCTGCTTGAATTCTCTACCTCCTAAGAATATACTAGCTCTTAACTTATTTAGCAAATCTCTTCTGAGGAGGAGGACAGGGCATTCTGGCATATACAAAAAGGAGTGAATAATAGTAATGGACCTGACTCTGTGGGCAAGGGGAGATGTAAATCACCTTACCTTTGGCTGTCTATCAACTCCTGTCACAGTACAGTCTCTGTTGGAGAGGGGGGCAGCTGGCCAAGTCAGAACAGAGCAGGTGGCTCCAGTGTCTACAAGAAATTCAGTTCTCCTACCTGCCACATCGAGGTTGACCCGAGGCTCTGCTGGAGTGATGAGGATGGATCGAGTGGGATCTGGAGCTGGGAAGGCACTCAGGCCCCATCAGTTGGTGTGCAAGAATCTCTCATTGGAGAGAATTGTAAGGACCTGGGGCCAGTCAAGTTTGCCCCTTGGGAGTCTCACAGGAAAGTGCTCAGGACATTCCCCCTTCCAGTGCCCCGCCTTCCAACAAAAGGCATACTTGTTCGAGCCCAGGCAGCTTCTTGGCAGTCTGTCCAGGCTTCTTGGCCCTCCAGCGTCCCTTCGAGATGGTGGGTGGATCAGAGGAGCCGAAAGTTGTGTTTTCTTTTTTAGCCTCTTATCCTTATTGGACTCCTCCATTAAGTCGTGGTTGTTATAGACCTTGAAAGCCTCCTCTACCAAGGTTGATAGTGGGGTTTGGGGCCCAGACTCAAGCTTTTGTAATTTTCTCCTGATAATCAGGGGTAGCCTGGGTGATAAAATTCATGGCCAATAGTGTCCTCCCTTCTGCGGACTCAGGGTCTGTACTGGTGCACTTCCTGAATGCCTCTGTCACTCGGCTCAGGAAGACGGTTGGGTTTTCATCTTTTTCCTTTGCAACTTCTCGGACCTTATCATAATTTACAGGCTTCACCATACACCTTTTCAGTCCTTCTGATAGACAAGTAATGTAATGTCTCATCCTAGCCTGGCCTACATGATCTTCATAGTCCCAGTGTGGGTCATGTTCTGGGACTGGATCCCCACCCACCTGAAAAATTTGGCGGTGTGGATTGGTGGCCAATAGGCCATCTGAGTGTTACCTGGCCTTTCTCAGTATACGCTCCCTTTCATCTGGGGTGCAACAGTAGGCCAGAATAACCATGATGTCCTGCCAGGTGAGAGAGAATGTCAACCCCAGCCTGATAAATTCATCCCTAAACTTGTCAGGGTTCTCTGAGAACCTGTCAAAATTCTCCTTACAAATTCCTAAGTCTCTCATTGAGAAGGAGACATGCACTCCAGTAGTGCTTCAGTTTCCATCAGCTGATTCCTGAAGGGGTAAAGGCCTTGTGGGGCAGAGGTGAGGGCTAACTTTGAACCTGATCCTGGGCGACAGGAAGTTCCACTACGAGTTACCCTGGAGGGACTAGTCTCTCCCTCCTGGGGCGACGGAGGATATAAAGGGACATAAGGAGGCAGAGATTGGGATTGGTCAGAGGGACCCGGAGAAATAGGTGGCTCCGGAGGAGTAGGTGGCTCCGGGGAAGCAGGTGAAGCTTGGTTTCCCCCCTGAGAGTCGGAGAAAGCTAGAAGGGGATCATTTAAAATGTCGGGAGTGTTTCTGATTCCCCAGGCTTTTGATTACAGGAGACCCATAGAGCGGGGTTTTGGTAAAGGACCATGAAGGTTTATTTTGGGGGGTGGGGGCAGCCCCATGTGGTTTGTGGGATTTTAGTTCCCCGACCAGGGATCGAACACATGCCCTCAGCAGTGACAGCTCAGAATTCTAACCACTGGACCGCCAGGGAATTCCCAGGACCATGAAGGCTTGAACATAGGGAGCCTCAGTCCATTTTCCTGTCCTGCAACAGCAGAGATCCAATTGCAATACGGTATTATAGAGACCCATTTTCAGACCATTTTTCTCCATTCCCCGACTTATACAAGGGCCAGGCAATGTTACAATAGAGTTTAAACGTTTCCCTTTTCAGCCCGTCTATTTTGAAAGTTTCCAATTTTTAAGGATACTCTCCAGAGGTGTTTCTTCTGGCTTAGAAGAGGATCATCCCATGTTGAATAACATGCAACCGAGAAAAAGTGCTCCTAGAAATGAAGTCCAGTGTCCCAGAGACATTTACCAGGAGGCTTTTGTCCAATAACGTTTCCCTATGCTGGGGGTATTCCTCGAGTTTGAGCATCTATAAAACCTAGGATGTGGGCTGCTTGGAAGTGGCCACCCAATAGGTGATCTGTAACAAGGTATGGGCTGCCAAGGCCTTGAGTGAAAGGGGTCCTAGAGGTGCAAAAAAGGAACTCCTGGAGGAATTGGAGTTGGGTGCAATGGAAAATGCCATTGGGGTCAGGACCTAAGGGCCTACGTTGGGAGTATTCCCACAGGGGATTTTTTTTTGGACATAGAATAAGGTGAGAGACTAGACAGCAGAAAAACCTAAAACCCTTTCCCCTCTCTGTTTGACAGCTATGATAAAACTGGGGAGAGCCTGATGATTCCATCTGACACAGGCAACAATGAGTTTAGACAATGTTTCCCATGTAATTTAACACACCAAATGAACCCAGTTAGTTTAGGATCTCTCTTTGGGAGGCTCCAGGGGCCCCATGAAGCATCCCAAAGTTAACTGGAAGTCAAAAGAATTTCAATTAGAATTTGATATTTGGGAAATCTGTCAAAAATTTCCAAAAGTTTTAAAACATCCAGTCAAATAGAATCATAGGCTGCTGTGAAACAATTATTCCTTGAGCTAAGGTGAAAAAAAAAAAAAAAGGGATTCCAAAAGTAAATGCAGATCACTTAAAGGCACAGAAACTCACACAATCTGTTATCAAAAGGAGCATTCGAGGAAATCTTTGTTCTCTTATGAGAGAAAGAAACCAAATCCAGTCTTATATCAGCCTACTCTTGATAAAATCCGGTTACCTAATTAAATTTAATCCAACCTTAGAAAATTCCAACCACATAAAACATTCTCTTCTCAGTGTTCCTTTTCTGCAAATCTTCTGTAACTTTCTGTAGCCATATTTTGTCCCTTCTTTTTTCCATTCAGAAATAACCAGCTGTAGGACAAAATCACATTTTTCCATTTAACGAAATACATTTCCATTCCACATACCTTCTTTTCTGAAAGCACACATCTTACCTTCCTTCTGTCACAATGAAATGTCTTTTACATTAGCATTCCCTGATTGGAATAGCCCATAAACGCTTGGGAAGATCCCATGTATCTTCCCAAAGCACAATTTCTTTCCTTAATGTGATGTAAGATATGTGTCTAATAAACCCAAACATCCTTACTTTCCCTCTCACAAGAAAACAAAAGTAGGTAAATTTAGACCTGTTTAGCAATTGATGTTCCAATATTTCATCTTATTTGAAATGGCCTGGATACTCAATGGATTCCTATCATTTAACGTAATTTAGTTTCAAGTTACCAAAATTTGGAGGGACTGTTCTAGATGGACATTTGGAAAACATGATTATTCCCATTGAGTTTACTAAAAAGCTCTTATCCAGTCATATTTACTTAAAAGTTTAATCATATCAGGTTATTTTCCTTGCTAACAGATTTTATCACAGAAACAATATGCACTTATTGACTTCCAGTAACCCTAGGTAGGATAGAAGTATTATACTTAATGTTGATAATACAGACTGGTCTGTATTAATTAAACCCACAAGCTTAAGCCACACAAGTTAATTTTTACAAAATCAGGGATCTCTTAGTTTTCCTGCTTGAATTTAAAAAGGTCTCTTTTTTTCCCTCAGTCTGGGGGACTACAGATGGATCACGGAGTCCCTGAGAGTCCAGGCAGAACAGTTACATTGCAAAGGCAGAGGAGAGAGGTGCAAGCCCCTCTCTTCTTTTTTTGTTCTTTAAAATCCCACTAAGTAACCCAAGGCTGGAGTCGAGTCTGAGACAATGTGGGATCCGTTTGTATTTCAGGGTTTAAGAGCTTCACCATGCCCACAATGTTAGCAGAGACTTGTAGGAGCAGTTGGACAGACAAAACTCATAAAACAAAGATACCAATGACAAAAACTTAGACACAAACAAGAAGTTTTCAGGATAAAGGGGATGGGAGTGCAGGTATAAGGACCAAGGGAGAGGTAAAGGGAGGAGGGACAGAAAAGACTGTAAAAGAGAAAGAGAAAGAGAAAGAGAGAGATTGCCGTTTCAACCTGACCCTGCAGTTGTCTCTTCAGGCACCAACCTGCAAGCTTTCAGAAAGGGCCACTGAAGGAGGGTGCACCCTGTCCACTGCCCACCGGGGTGATCGAGCCTGGAAACCAGACAGTTGTATTTCATCTGTAGGAACCTAACCCACAGGTGGGACTCTCACCCATGCATACACCAGTTTATAGAAATCTGCTGTAGCACTGCAGCAAAGGGTCCCAGGTCCCAGCCTGTCTCAAAAGTGGGGGGAAAGATAAGAGACATACAGAAAACAAATACCAAAGTGGAAAATGTAATTCCAACCATATCAATAATCACATTGAATGTGAATAGATGAAACAAAGTTAAAGACAAAGATTGATAGACCATATTTGAAAAGCAAGGTCCTTAAAATATAGTCTCTAAGAAGTGGAGGAAAGAAAGGTGGGAAGGAAGGAAGGAAGGAAAGAAGGGAAAAAGAAATAAAAGAAGGTAGGAGAGAAAGAAGAAATTAAAGGCATCCAACTTTAAATGGCAGAATTAGAACTTTTATTACAGAGGACATGATCCTATGTGTTAGAAAACACCAATGATCCCACCAAAACAAAATACAACAAAACAAAACAGACTAGAATGAATAAACAAGTTTAAGAAGGTCACAGGAAACATTTCTTATAAAAATAAATTTCATTTCTATATACTAAGTACAAAAATATGAAAAGGAAATTAAAAAAATGATTTCATTCACAGTAGCATGGAAAAGAATAAAATACTTAGAAATAAATTTAATAAAGAGCTGCAAGATCTGTACACTGAAAACTACAAAACATTGCTGAGAGAAATTAAAGATCTATATAAACAGAAACATTTCTTGTTCATAGATCAGGAGACTTCATATTATCAAGAAAGCAATTCTCGGACTTCCCTGGTGGTGCAGTGGTTAAGAATCCTCCTGCCAATGCAGGGGACACAGGTTCGAGCTCTGGTCCAGGAAGATCCCACATGTCGCGGAGCAACTAAGCCCATGAGGCACAACTACAAGCCAGCACTCTAAAGACGGTGAGCCACAGCTACTGAGCCGTGTGCCACAACTACTAAAGCCCACGTGCCTAGAGCCCACGCTCCACAACAAGAGAAGCCACCACAATGAGAAGCCTGCACGTTGCAACCAAGAGTAGCCCCCACTCACCACAACTAGAGAAAGCCCACACGCAGCAACGAAGACACAAAGCAACCAAAAATGGATAAATAAATAAATAAATAAATTTTTAAGTAAAAAAAAGAAAGCAATTCTCCTCAAATTGATCTATAAATTCAATGCAGTGCCTATGAATATTCTAGCAGGCTCTTTTTGTGTAGAATTTGACAGCTGATCCTAAAATTCATATGGAAATGCAAAAGATGCAGAATAGCCTAAACAGTTTGGCAAAAGAATAAAGCTGGAGAACTTTCACCACCTGACGTCAAATTCTACTACAATACGTATTAATCTAGACAGTGGGTTTCAGGCACAAGGAAAGGAATACAGTTCAATGGCACAGAATTAAGAGTCCAGAAATAAAACAATTTTTATTATGAATTGATTTTCAACAGAGGTCCCAAGACAATTCAATACAAGAAAGACTAACCTTTCTTTTTTTAACCAAGGAAAGGTGCAGGGATAAATGGATATCCACAGGAAAAACCCAAAGCAAAGAAACAGAAACTTACATCACACTAGACAAAAATGAACTAAAACTTGATCACAGATCCACATGTAAGAAACAACCTCTAAGATTTCTCAAAGAAAACATAGAAGAAACTCTTCATGATCTATTAGATATAACATCAAAAACATGATCCATACAAGAAAAGATTAGTAAATTAGACTTCATCAAAATTAAAAACTTTTGCTCTTTGAGCACCACTGTTGAAAGAATGAATAAACAAGCTACAGACTTGGAGAAAATCTTGCAAATCACATATCTGATAAAGAAGGGGATCTTGCCGTTTGCAACAACATGGATGGACCATGAGGGTATTATGTTAAGTGAAGTAAGTCAGACAAAGGCAAGTACTGTATGATTACACTTATATATGCAATCTAACAAATAAAACAAATGAAGAAACCTAACAAAACAGAGACAGAGTTATAGATACAGAGAACAAACAGGTGCTTGCCAGACGGGAGAGTGTTGGGGGAAAGAAAGCAATAGGTGAGGGAGATGAAGAGGTACAAAATTTCAGTTGCAAAATAAAGGAGTATGAAATGTACACTGTGGGGAATATAGTCAATAATTATGTGATATATTTGTGTGGTGACATATCATAACTATACTTATCATTTTGAAATGTACAGAAATAACCAATCACTATGTTGTGTAACAGGAACTAACATAGCATTTCATTGTACATCAATTATACTTCACAAACAAACAAATTCATAGGAAAGGAGATCGGATTTGTGGTTACCAGAGGCCGGAGATTGGGGGAGGGAGAACTGGTTAGCTGCAGTCAAAGGTACAAACTCCCAGTTATGCGATAAATAAGTACTAGGGATGTAATGGACAACATGATAAATATAATGAACACTGCCGTATGTTATACATGACAGTTGATAGAGTAAATCCTAAGAGTTCTCATCACAAGGAAAAATTTTTTTTTCCATTTCTTTAATTTTGTATCTATGTGGGATGATGGATGTTCACTAAATTTATTCTGATGATCATTTCATGATGCATGGAAGTCAAATCATTATGCTATACACCTTAAGCTTAAAAAAATTTAAAAAAAGAAAGAATGGACCTCAGTTAATATTAATGTCTCAATATTGGCTCACTAGTTGTGATAAGTGTGCCATAGTAATATAAGATCTTAATATTAGGGGAAAGTGGGTGAGGGGGATCTTGGAACTCCTTGTACTGTCTTTGCAACTTTTTCATAAATCTAAAACAAAAAGTTTATTTAAATATAAATAAATAAATAAATTTTAAAAAATGTACAGAAAATCATTGAATTGTCCCTTGTATAATAATAAGTGAACTTCATGGTATATAAATTATATCTTAGTAGAGTTGTTTAAAAGGTTCTGAAGAAGGTCAGGGTGGGCTGAGGGCTGGGCTGAGGCGGGGTCAGGGCAAGGTCAGGCAGGGCCAGGCTGGGGTCAGGCGGGAGTCAGCAACCCTGGCAATGGGCACGGAGGCGTGGATCGCCCAAGGCCGAGGCCAGCCTGTGGCCCTTCTCTGGCTGCTGCTGCTGCCCGTGGCCACCCTGGAGCTGCGAGGGTCCCCGGCCACGGCCACGGCCGCCCCCGGCTGGGCTCCAGGCGCGGGCGGAGCGGTGGAGGGCAGCGCTCCGACTCCGGAAGCGCAGCGGCTGGCCCCGGGAGCCACAGGTGCGTTGGGGCCTCTGCTGCGGGCTGAAACGGCCTAAACTGCAGGGCCTGAGGGGGCCGGCTGTGACCAGGGCCTGGGTGCCCTGAGTCACTGAATTTCATCTTTTCTCTGCCCTGGCCAACAACCGGGCAGCCCAGAGACCCCCTCAACACAGGTGGGTCACCGACTCCCCACTGTGGAGCCTCTGGGTGGGAAGTGCCTCTGTGGGACTCTGGGACCTCTGTGGGACTGTGGAAGTGGGGACATAGCAGGGTCTGACCCTGAGGCTGGGTGGCTGGGTGGAGGAAAGCACCAGGACTGATGAACGAGTGGCCCTGAGTCCAGGGCCGCGGGTCTCATTCCCCTCCGTGAGGCCCTGGGAGCGCAGGCCCTAGACCAAGATGCCCGCTCTCAGGGGGCCTGGGCACACCCCCTGCCCTCCCAGGTGTGAGTCCTAGAGCCAGGGCTGTCTTCATTAGCCCACTCCCTCTTCTTTTAGAAATGTAGAATCCTGAGTCAGAGAGGGGGAATGACTTTCCCCAGCTCACACAGCACCACAGACTGCAAATCTCCCTCCCTAAGACACCGGGGTGACATGGAGGAGGCACAGGCCCTTAGAAGCCATGATCTTGAGCAAGTAATGTTGGCAACTTCTGAGACCTTTAGCTCTTTGATCTACAAGAGTAGGCATTGAGGTGTGCTAGTTGAGGGAAATAAGGTCTGTGACGCGCCCAGCCCTTGGCAGCCTCACTCGGGGATGTCCTTCTCCCTGCAGATGCTGCTGTGAGCTGCTGTGGCTACCCTGGGTCCCCCCTTGCCCCATCCCACCAGACCTCTGGGTCCTCATCCCCACAGGGCTTGCTCTGTCCAATTCTCAGGGGCAGCCAGTGAAAGTAGAGTCCAGGTAGCGCTGTCATTTTGGCTAGGCCACTGGACGCTTGGCCTTGGTTTTCCCATCTATGAAGTGGACAGGGCCTTCCTGGTAGTGGCATTTGGGGTACTACTAGTGCCTCTTTCGTAGGTGGCAGGGGAGTCTCCACAGTGTGCGGGAAACCCAAGGTGATGGGGAAGATCTACGGTGGCCAGGACGTGGTGGCTGGCCAGTGGCCATGGCAGGCCAGCTTGCAGTACCAGGGCTCACACGTCTGTGGAGCTGTCCTCATTAACTCTCGCTGGGTCGTTTCCACTGCCCACTGCTTTCTGAAGTAAGTCCTCCTTCCAGGGTGCCAGCACAGGCACTGGCAGGGGAGGGGGATATGGGGGAAGAGGAGAAGAGGGGTGATGGGCATCCCACGTCAGCTCCTCTGGGCTTTTCTCTGGGGCAGTCTGTGGCCTTCAGATGCATGTCATTCCTGCCTTTGGCCTGTGTACCCTCCACCTGGACTGGCCTCCCTGCTCACCTGCTCAGATCCGCCTCATGCTCTGCCATCAGCCCCTGTGCCTGTGCTTCAACACAGATGTGCCTCAGGAGAGTGGCAGTGTCCGTCCTGGCTGCCATGCAGTGTGGACCAATCTCAGATCACAGCTTCTTCTTAACGTCCCCACATTTCCAGGTGTCAGATTCCAGGCAGGGACCTGGGACCGCATGTCTGACCAGCAGCTGGGCAATTCTTCTTATTACTCCTGCACAACTGTGTGCCCAGGAGTAGTCATGGCCGCTGGTGTGCGTTGTGGGGAGCCATGGTGCCAGGCTGCATAGGTGGGAATTGGGGCTCCCTGGGAGAGTGACATGGCTGCTCAGGAGTCTAATTCCCCTGGCCGTCCTCGGCCTGGCTCAGTGCCTGGGTCTGAACACATGAGGAGGGGTCCCCAGGGAGTTGGGGCATCACAGCCCAGGTCTGGGAGCTGGAACTTTCGGAGCTTAGAGTCCTATTGGCGCCTACTCCATACGACGATCCACGCAAGCCCCTTTGTGACATCAGGGGTGGCAAGTCCCCACCTCACCCTGTCTCCATCCTGTCACACGAGAAGGCCCAACATGGGTGAGAAAGGCAGATGCCTGGGCTGGGGGTTCCGGAGAAGGGCTATGCAGAGCGAGGGGCTTGCTGGAGGGGAAGGGTTTGGGCAAGGGGAGCATGAGTGGGTCTCCAGGTGGACGAGCCGTGCAAACAGTCAGGGAGGTGGGAAGTTTCAGCACCTGTGTTCAGGGAACAAGGCAAGGTTCTGTTTCCTGCACTCATTTGCTCATTTATTTAACAAGTCTTTTGTGAGTCCTTATAACTGAGTGGAGAAGCAGCCCTTGGGCAGGAAGGTGTTTAAAGAAAGGAGAGGTCAGGAAGAGTGTGGGGCCAGAAGGTGGACTGTAGGGAGTCTTGGGAAGGGTAAAGTTAGAGCTGGGATTGAGCCAGAACTCCTCCTGTGTACAATCAAAGACCTTCATTTGATACGCCACCAAGGATCTTTCCAGCACAAGGATTCAGTGCTCCTCTGATTCTAGTGTGTGATGGAGAAGCCGTGTGTCTGAGGTTGTAAGTAGAATAGCAATTAGCCCCAAGAAAGAAGGACTCCTGAACGCTAGAAATGGGGAGATAAAAGCTGTCTAGCATCATGTGGGGTAGAGGCCTGTGGGCAGTTAGATGAGGATGCAGGGAAAGAGCTAGCCCACACGCAGAGATGATGGTGACAATGTGCCCTTCTTCCTCCAGAAAATCTCACGCCCCGGAGAACTACCGGGTTCTGTCAGGAAGCACCCAGCTGCACCAGCACACCCAGCACACCCGAGAGATGTCACTGAGCCGGATTATCATGCACCCAGACTTTGAGAAGTTACATCCCTTCGGGAGTGACATAGCCATGTTGCAGCTGCTCTTTCCTGTGAATTTCACCTCCTACATCATCCCCGCCTGCCTCCCAGTCCCTGGCATGCAGCTACCCAGTAACTCATCCTGCTGGATAACTGGCTGGGGGATGCTCAACGAGGAAAGTGAGAGGGTGTAGGAGAGTCGGGTTGGGGGCAGATGAGGGTGGGGAGGAGGAAGGGGAGAAGGACAAAGGAGGGAAGAAGGGAGGTGTGGCTCCTCCTGAGGGGTCCCCAAGCAAAGAGGCACTGGACCTTGGCCCACTAAGCGTCATTTCTAGAGGAGTGGACCATTCTAGTTCTAGTTCTGAAAGTGTGTGACTGTAAAGCTTCAGTGTTCCCTAAGTGCAAAGGTTTACACTGAAAGTCTGGGAATCTTTGACTTTTGGAATCAAGATTCTGGGTTCTTGAAGTCTTTCTGGTTCTGGATTCCAAGGTTTTAATCAACCATGGATCTGAGATGACTTGATTCAACTCAAAGGTCATGCTTGGGGCCTGGTCCATTGCAGGCCACTGACAAACAAACACCCTGATTTCCCATTGCCATAAGAGGAGCTTGGGAAAAGTGGAAGGAAAACACACGTACGACTTCTGACCTCTGAGCCTGCCTGATGAAGTTAGAATGATTATGACTTAAGAGTGTTTCACTCTCTGAACCTCACTTTGCTCTTCTCCCAACGCAGCTCAGCTATCTACTTTGAAAGCTTGTTAGGTGCACTGCATAACGCAGGAAAAAAATTATGTTTTTTAAGATTGGAAGAGGAGAAATGTAGGCAAAGACTTATGAGCCAGAGTCTTTATTAAAGAAAGGAGTATTTATGGTTGGGGGAAATGCTTATGGTGCAAAATTAAGGGGAAAAAGAATATATATTTTAATTATTTGTAGGGTCATAATTTGGTACCGTGTTTCTCAACAGAGGTGCTACAGGCATTTTGAACAGACCCTGTCTTCATTGGGTGGGAAGTGCCAGCATCCCTGGCCCTTGCCTACTAGTATGTCATGAACACTCCCTAATCATAGGACAAACAACCAGGTTCCCAGCATTCTCACACCACATACACAACACATACACACCACACATACACCACATTTCACACACACACACACACACACACACACACACACACACACACACACAGACTGTTCCTCCTTGAGGACAGAAACCCTGTCTTTCTTGTTTTAATATCCCAGCCTGTGGCCCGGGCAGGGCCAGGCACCTTGTAGGTACCCCACTGCTGCCACCCTGGTCCTATAGACCATAATTGCTTGCCTGTACCTCCAGACTGGTCTCTGAGATCCCACCCTGTGTGCTATACTTTAGTCTCCACATAGCTGTCTGAGTGTTTTCTTTAAAGCAGGAGTCATGCCAGTTCCCTGCTCATTACCCTCAGTGCCTTCTCATTTATACCTAGAAAAAAGTCGTAACTCCCTGCCTTGGCTCTCAGGCCCTGTGTAATGTTGGCCCCAGTTCCTCTCTGCTCATCTCCTACTACATCCCTCACCCACACCATCCCAGCCAGCAGGCCTCCTTCCTGCTTGAAAACGCCAAGGCCATCGCCACCTCAGGGCCTTCACCTTGGCTGCCTCCCTGGCCTCACTTGCTCTCCCTGCTAACCTTGGCATGACTCACTTCTTTACATGTACAACTCAGCTGCTCCTCTGAGGAGTTTTACTTGATCATATGAGCTAAAACAGGCAACCTCTAATAGCATATGTCCCTGTTTTATTTCCTTTACACCACTTATTAGATCTAAAACAATTCTACTTATTTACTTCATTTACTCTGTTGATACAAAAAGCTCAGCTTCTCTGTACACCAGTGCTAAATAGAATCTTGGAGATAGAGTTTTGGGTGAAGTAGAAAAGGATAGCTTTATTACTTTGCCAGGCAAACGGGGACACAGTGGGCTCCTGCCTCGAAAAACTGTGTCTCTACTTGGAGAGGATAGTGAGAAGTTTCACAGTAATGGTTCAAAGAGGGCGTGATCAGCTCTTGGACGTCCTGCTGATGAGGTGGGGGTGAGGTAGGTAAGAGTCAGCATCATCAACCTTCAGGTTCCAACTGGTCTGGGCTCTACATGCTTGTGGGCAGCATACCATTGTTAATCATTAACTTCTCCCACCTGGAGGGGGTTTCAGTATCTGCAAAACAGCTCTAAGAAATTGTTTTGTATATCCATTGTTGGGGAGCCAGGACCTTGCCCCAAGGCTGCACTGTGTTTCTCTTGACTGTTTCTCACTGGTCTCGCATCCCCTCCCTTCCCTGATTAACAACTGCTTGAATCTGCCCGTTGGAACTCAGAGAAGGTCATGGAGGCTGAATGAAGTCTATTTCCTGTAATCAAAGAAATGGGGGACACAGAAAGCCTTTGTGCCCAGGAGCCCCTCAGGGCCCTGCTCGGTATCCCTGTCTCCCCCAACTAAGAATGTTCCTGTGTATCATTAGTGTCTAAAAGATACTGAACACAAGGACAGAGGAAAAAATGAGTGATTGGATGAGAGGGTGGATGGGTGAAGGGTAGGTGGGAGGATGAGTGGGTGGAAGGAAAGATGGGTGGGTGGGTGAAAGGATGGTAGGCAGAGATAGTTGGAGTGAGTGGAGATGGATCAAAAGATGGGTAAATGGGCAAATGGATGGAAGCGTGAGGGGATGAATGGGACATGAGGAAAGAGGAAAGATAGGTAGATGGATAGAGGAATTGGTGGATGGATGGAAAGGTTAATGATAGACAAATGGAGAGCGGATGGGATGGTCTGTGAAAGGGTAGGTAGGTTGGTGAATGGTTGCTAAGCACCACTGAGTGGCATGTGTTGGTGGGATTTGCCTTTTTCCTTTGTAGACTAGGAGAGGTGTGGTCTATTGCTATGAGGGAGGTGGAGGGAATAGGATGAGTTTGGAAAAGTTTGAGAAAAGGGGGAGGGCTTACTAGGCATAGGTAGAAGACTGAAACAGTGCTGAAGGCTCAACTGTGCTGAGAAAAGTCCATGTTGAAGTGGTGAACAGTAAGGCAGAGTAGCCTGTAGCTAAGCCACAGCACCCTTCGCTGATTTCCTCCTTATCCTCGCAGCACCTCTGCCCGAACCCTTCCATCTCCAGGAGGGTAAGGCGGGCTTCACTGAGAACAAGTTTTGTAATATATTTTACGGACTTAGAAAAGGCAAGAACTTCTCCGTGCATGAGGACGTGCTGTGTGCTGGGGACTTCTCGACAGGAAAGGCCATCTGCCAAGTGAGTAAGGTCATTTCTGTTCTTCCCTTGCCTGTTCTCAGGGCCTCAGTTTCCCTAGGGGAGGGGCTGTGTTGCCTCTACTGTCTTTGTGGAGACCCCTGGGACTTCCCATTTCCTCCCTCCACATGTCTTCCTGGGCTCAATTCCTTGGCAGTGTCCCCCAGGATAGCCCCTTCCTAAGCCCCTTGCACATAAGGGCATCTACTGGCAGCACCCTCAAACAGCATCTTTTTATGAGGCATACCTTAAAGTTTTAATTTAAGTATAACATACATACAAAAGAATCTATTCATGCTGTTTTCATAAGTTGGATGAACTTTCACATAGTTACGCAACAGATGACCAATACCCCAGAGGTCCCACTCACACCTCCTTCCTATCACCAACACCCAACAGAAACCGCCATCTTCACTTTTGACAACTTAGATTAGATTCTGAATATTCCATAAATAGAATTTATTTCCAGTTGTCAATCTTTCGTGTCTTTCTATTTGTGAGATTCATCCAAACTGTTAAATGTAGTTATAGTTTGTTGAGTCTCATTGCTCTACAGGACTCTATTGTGTGAATTGAATTCTATGATCAGTTCTACTCTTGATGGGTATTTTAGAGGTTTCCAAGTTTTTCATTTCGTTTCACTTCCAAATATTTTATCTTCTATTTCACAGAAACCCTTGAGTAGAATTGTTGAATTAAAAGGTATGTGTATATTCAGCTTTGGCAGATATTTCCTAACAACATCTCCAAAGTGGTTGCACTTCATTCCAGCAGTGGATGTGAGTTTAATATTTATTTATTTAATTTATTTATTTTCCTTATTTTTTTTTTGGCTGTGTCGTGTCTTAGTTGCACCACAAGTGATCTTTGCTGAGGCATGCGAGATCTTTCGTTATGGTGCGCAGTCTCCTCCGGTTTCTCTCTGGTTGTGGTTCTCAGGCTTCTCTCTAGTTGTCGTGTGTGGGTTTTCTCTCTCTAGCTGTTGTGCGTGGGGCTCCGGAGTGCATGGGCTCTGTAGTTGTGGCATGCAGGTTCTCTTGAGGCGCACGAGCTCATTAGTTGCGGCACGCTGGCTTAGTTGCCCCGCGGCATTTGGGATCTTAGTTCCTCAACCAGGGATTGAACCCGCGTCCCCTGCATTGGAAGGCAGATTTTTTACCACTGGATCACCAGGGAAGTCCTGGATGAGAGTTTATATCCTCGCCAACACTTTGCACTTTCCATCTTTTCTCATTTTGATAGCTTATGGTGGTTTGCATGTCCCTGATGACAAGTTAAATGTACTTTCATATGTTTATTGTCATTGGATATCTTCTCTAAAGTTTCCCTTCCAGATTTTCCCCCCTCTCACTTTTCTGTTGGGTTGTCTTCTTTTCCTTTAGGGGCTCCTTGTGTATTTTTACATATTACAGGTATGAGTCCACTGTTGGATATTTGAATTGTAAACATTTCTTTCCTCTCTCTTTAATGCCCAATTTTAGAGGTGGGCAAACAGGTCCAGAGAGGGAAAGTAGCTACCCTAAAATAAGGCAGCACAACCTGGTCCCCCGTATTCTGACTCCAAGCCTAACCTGACCTCCACCATATCCGCCTCAGGGCCCAGCCTCCCAAGCTGGCATCATGTGCGGAGCTCTTACATAGATGGCATTGTGGAGTGGAGGGGAGAGTATTAGGGTTCTGGAGTTAGAGACACTGCTCTGCCCTGAAGGTCTTTTCACTTTCTGAGCCCATGTCCTCATTTATACTGTAGGATTCTGAGGCCTCCTTCATGGGATTGTCGAAAGGATGGTGTAGTGGGTTGGATAGTGTCCCCCTACATTTGTAACCATCTGGAATCTCAGAAAGTGACCTGATTTGGAAATAGGTCTTTGCAGATGTGATTAGCTAAGAATCTCGAGATGAAACCATTTTGAGTTTAGAGTGGGCTGAGGGATAGACAGAGAGGTACTTGATTTCAGACTTCTGGTTTCCAGAACTGTGAGAAGAGAAATTTCTGTTGTTTTTATAGTGACCCAGTTTGTGGTAATATGCTTTGGCACCCCAGGAAATGCACACAGGAGGGATGGGATGCGCCTGGTCCTTGAGAAGGCCTCACGGACAGCTGTTTTCACGGCAGCCCAGTGGAGCTGCTGAGCCAGAGGGAAGAAGCTCGGCCAGCTGCCCTCCTGGTAGGAGGTAGACCCAGCTTTCTTGGTTCCCAGTGCACAACCCATGGCTATCTGGCTTGGGCCGTTGTTCTCACAGAGTCAGCTGCACCTGCAGGTGAAATAAAGGGCTGAGTCCCCCGAGTCCCCATCTGGCTGTCACCGTAGACCTCCCTTCCAGCCTGCAGAGGTCATGGCCATGGAGTTCAGGGCCGGAGCCCTTTGCCTGCTTGCCTGCTGGACATCCATTCTGCCTCTTGACCCCACCCCCTCTCGTTTCTCCCCAGGCTGAGGACACCATTGAGCTGGACACCCAGGAGCCCCAGCACATGGCCCCTCCTGCCCCCCCTTAGCCTTTCAGTCACCACAGCCTGTCTGAGAGGTTCCATCTAGATTCATCTTCTGTCACATGCCTGCTCTGGTCCCAACCTCCAACCGGGACTCTCTTCTCTCACTGAAGTGCCCTCCCCCAGCACAGGACACCCAGAAACAAGTCTGAGGAGAGACAGACCCCAGGAGCACTCAGTGCTCAGACTGTGGGGCAGGACAGACCTGGGTCCAGTCTTCAGTCTGTAATTTAGTGATTACGACCTTCGATAACCCATGAAATGGGGTTGTTAACGGCCTCCACTTAATAAGGTCCTTATAGAAGATTCAGTACTGTGCCTGGCATTCAGTAGGTGCTTAACACCTGCTGGCTTTCAATCTCCTGGCCTGGTCTGCCTCCCTCTATCTGGATTGTACCTGTTCTCCTGGGCCTGTCTTAGACCTGTCCTCTCACCCAAGGTAGAATTCATTGCTCTGGCCCTGCCCAACACACACACACACACACACACACACACACACACACACTGTTTGCTGCGTGTCTTCAGTAGTGCAAAGTGCAGCTCACTTTGCGTGGGATACATTAGTGTTGGGCCTTCCTCTGCCTTCTGAGAACTCCCCAGGGGCTAGGAGGCTATTGGAGCCCTTCCCATCTCCCTCGGACTGGCCCAGAATCCATCATAATATAGACAACCACATGGCTCATCTGCACGAATCCCTGAGGCCTGGAGTGGACAGGGACCAGGCCTTCCCCTGGCCTTGAACAGCTTGGGGTGGGTACACTGTGGGGAAGGCTAAGGGCACCCCAGCTAGGGAGCACAGAGGGGAAGAGCTGAGGTGATGATGGCACATTCCCAATCTCCAAGAAGACCCCGTGTATGACTTTCTTGGGTCTGCGGTGACAAATCACCTCAAAGTGGGTGGCTAAAACAACAGAACTTTATTCTCTTACCTTTCTGGAGGTCAAAAGTCTAAAGTCAAGGTGTTGGCCGGGCTGGTTCCTTCTGGAGACTCTAGGGGAGAAGGTTTTCTTGCTTTTGCTAGCTTTTTCGAGGCCGCCAGCATTCCTTGGCTCATGGCCCCTTCCTCTGTCCCCAAAGCACATTGCTCCTACCTCTGCTTCTGTCATCACATCTCCTCCTCTGACTCTGGCCTCCTGCCTCCCTCTTTCCTCATGAGAATCTTTCTGATTACATTGGGTCCACACAGATAATCCAGGATAGTCTTCCTATTTCCAGATGCTCAACTCCATCACAGCTGCAGAGTCCCTTTTGCCACGTAAGGTAACATAGCCAAAGGGTCCAGTGATGAGGATGGGCATCTTTGAGGGTTATTTTTGGCCAGCTACACCATGTACCCTTCTCTCTCCTTCAAGCCACCACTTCCCCCACCCCTTCCTCAGCTGGAGATCTTCTCATTTCACTGAGAACGCCAAAGCAATCAATCAGCCTAGAGCCCATTCATCTTGCCAGCCCCACCCTAGCATCTTCCATCTCTCCTGAGCCTCATGGCCCATCCCAGCCAGTCTGTCCTGGAGCTCTGGGTGCCCAAAGGCTCTCCTGCTCCACGTCTTCTGTCTCCCTCTTTCCTGGCTCCTGTGTAAACGTGCAACAGCACTCTCCCTCCTGCAATTGCCCAGTTTCTCTGCCTTCCTTCCCCAAAAGACTCACAGCAGCACTGAATCTAACCCACTCCACCCAGGAGTGTCGCCAATGTGCCACCAGAGCCACATGACCAACATCCCCAAGAGCCTGTCTTGCCAGAGCCACCTGTGGACCTGAGTCCTCCTCTCACTCAGCACTTCAGCAAGTCTCACTCCCATTTCCTGGGCACCAGGACTAGCCAGCTACTCTGCTGTGCACCTGGTCCCCTCCCCTCCCACCTCTAAATGCTGGAGAGCCCAGGGCTCCGTGCTCAGCCTGCTGCTTCCCCTCTGCAGTTCCTCCCTGGTTGGTGAGAAAGGCTCAGATTTGAAAGGTCCTGTTGCCTCCTTCAACATATTGCCCCAAATCTGACTGTTTCTTACTGCCCTGGCCCCTCCCCATCAGTAATCTCTCACCTTCCCTCCTGTAGCTACCTCCCAACTGGTTCATTCTCCACACAGCACCAGAGTGATCCAGGTGCTAGACATAACCTAGACAGTTCTCCATGGGGGTCAATTCTAACTCCCCACCATAAGGCCCTGTGACCCCATGTCCCATCTATCCCCCTTGCTCCGCACACATCACTGCTCTTCCTCCCCCCCACCTGGCTCAACCCTCCTCTCCTCGTCTGCACTTACTGCTCCCCCTTCTCCTGCATCAGAAAGTTAGGTTGTTTCTTGCCTGGAGTCTCAGCACAGGAAAGCTTTGTGCCTCCACCCTATGAAGTGCCCTTCCCTTCCTGTCCTGTCCCTTCCATGGCTTGTTTCCACATGTCACATCTGACAATGGCAGGCTAATTGGCTTATTTACAAAAGCACCGAAAAAGAGGAGCCTTGTCATTTCACCGCTGTGCCCAAAGGCGGAGGCTGCCCTGGATGCTGGATGTGCGTGTTGGACAGGTGAGTGGAGGAGCAGCAAGCATGGCTATGGCCCCTGCTCCCCCACCCCCACCCCCACCCCCAAGGATGGAACCTTCGCTTTGGCTGATGAGTGAGGGAATTTCCAAGCAGATTGTCCTGCCCTGACAGCATTTTAGGACTTCAGCAGCTTTCTGGGGACCCCCATCTTCTCCCCGAGCAAAACAGGCTGCCTCCACCACGCCTGGGTATGGGCATTTTCTGAAAATGTTCAACCAAGAAGTTGAGAGAAAAATGAAAGGCCTAACTAAAGGAATGAAAAAGGAGGAGGACCCACGTGGGCACATGCTGCTGCAGTTCAGGGTATTGCAAGAGCTGGGGACTGACGCAGCTTTAGCTGGCCAGGCTTTACTCACAGAGCAGCTCTCTTGGGCCCTATGGTGCAGCTGTCCCTTCTCGGCCTTGGATAGTGCCCGTCCTGGACCACCAGGGCCTCGCTGGGCACAGAGGTCCATATGTTGATAGGTTTAGATCAATGATTGTCCTGAGGGTCAATCAGGAACTTCCTATAGCACGATTCCACTGCCTGCCTGCATGGCCTAATAGGGCTGCTCGGCAGTGGGACGCTGGTGTTGGGACTTCCACAGAGGTGCACCTGAGTGATCCTGGATGGCAGAGACTCATAAGCCCCACCTTGCTACCTGGTCTTCTCAGACCTGGCTCAGTCACCCACATGAACTCCCATCTCTTTCCTAGGGCGATTCCGGGGGGCCCCTCGTCTGTGACTTCGCCAGTGCCTGGGTTCTGATGGGGCTGTCCAGCTGGGGCTTTGACTGCCGTCATCCCATTTACCCCAGCATCTTCACCAACGTCACCTACTTCACCGACTGGATCGTCGAGATCCAGAGACTCACACGTCTCCCTGAGCCCACGTCCGCTCCTCCTCAGGCCCTGTTTCCATACCAGACTCTGCAGGCTGCGGGCTCGCCTGGGCCTGGCACAGCCTTTGTGCCTCCACAGAGCTGGCCCCTGCTGTTGTTCATGCTTGGGGCCGTATGGAAAGCCCTGCAGTGATCCCCCAAGTCCCTCTGCTCTTGCTCTCTGCCTCAGGGTCCAGTCTCCTCGCTGGAACCTTCTGCCTCTCCCCTCCCGCAGCCCCATCACCTTTCAGTGGTCCGTTCTTCGCTTTCCTGTCCAACTGCTGCCACCCCACGAACCAAGCATGAAAAAAACAAATACAAACTAATGAAAGAGTCATCTTGCTCCTGTCTTGGGGCCCTATTGCCCGCCGTGATCCTCAGCACTCACCCTTTCCCTTGAGGTCTGTTGTCTGACTCCGTGGTCAAGGAAACAGGACCGGGCAGGGAGACTATCCCAGGAGGAAAGCAGGAGTGAGGACACTGAAGGAGTCCAGCTGGGGAGAGAGAAAGGTGTCTTCACTTGCAGACACCACTCCTGCCATGGGGGTGCACAGGCCTTCAGAGGAAGGATATGTCAGCTCCACCTGCCATAACAAATACCACAGGCAATGTGGCTTAAACAAGAGGAATTTATCACCTCACAGTTCTGGAGCCCAGAAGTCTAAAGTCTCTCTCCTTGGCTGATAGATGGTCATCTTCTCCCTGTGTCCTCACATTGTCTTCCCTCTGTGTGTTTCTGTGTCCAAATTCTCCCTTCCTATAACGGCACCAATCATATTGGATTAGGGGCTACCCTAGCGACCTCATGTTAACTCAATTATCTCTTTAAAGGCTCTACTCCAAATAAAGTCACATTCTGGGGACTTCTCTGGAGATCCGGGGTTTAAGACTCCACGTTTCTATTGCATTGGTCACGGGTTCCATCCCTGGTAGAGGAACTAAGATCCCACATGCCACATGGTGCAACCAAAAAAAAAAAAAAATGTCACATTCTGAGGTACTGGGGTTAGGACTTCAACATATGTATTTTGGGGGGGGCATAATTCAGCCTTTAATAGGAAGTAAGACATTTTGCCAGGTGTCTGTAGTACAAGGGAGTAAGGATCTTTCCCAAAGTAAAGAACCGTCAATCATGGGATTTGGAGGAACAAGGACCAGCTCCCCACGGAGGTAGACGGAAGTTCCCAGAGTGCGGGACAATTGAGTTGGACTGGAGTACATGACCCAGGCCTTGAGGATGGGGCTTCCAGCCTGCAGCATAGAGGGCTGTTGAATGTGGCGGGTCTAGCAGAGTAAGTGGGAAACAGAGAGAGGAGGCCTGATGCCAGGCTGAGGTGCAGGCTGGCAGTCCTCAGACCTCTGCTCCTAGAGTCGACTTCCAGCACCCTCCTCACCCACCCCCATGCTCCTGCTCTCCACAGTCTGAAGGGGCCCAACTCACTGCCCCCCAAACCCACATGACACTGCTCTCTTCTGTGTAGGGGCCCAGGCCAGCCTGGCCCAAGATGTCCACAGACCTCCAGCAGTTGGAGCCTGGTGTCTCCTTTCTGCTTAGCTGACTCAGGACTTAGTGGCCTGGCAATAAGCCTTGAATCAATGTTCTAGTCATCCTTCCTACCAATATGCCTGACGCAGAGTCCTTGTGCAGCCATCGGGATCCCAGGAGGCCTGGCAATGCACCCGCCCCAGCCTTCCTAACCCATGGTAATGTGGTAAATTTCCCATTTAGCACATATCCAATATGGACTAGATGCCATTCAAAGGGTTCAGTGGAAGTTCTTTCCAATCCTGGCATTGCCCAAATATCCTGAACCCTCACTGGCAGGTGAGCACAGATGGACTCGTATGCACATGAACACTGGGATGCCACTGGCTGGACCCAGGACCCTGCACAGGAGCTCCCTTCCCAAGATGATCTTGGGAGGCCTCAAGAAAGTGTCTTCCCAGCATCCACACCTGTCTAGGCATTGCCGCACTCCCTGCCTCTGGCCATCCCTCTGGCTGGAGCTCTACCACTGAGGTACCACCACACCTAGCAGGAGAGCCTTTGGGCACCCAGAGCTCCAGGACAGACTGGCTGGGATGGGCCATGAGGCTCAGGAGAGATGGAAGATGTTAGGGTGGGGCTGGCAAGATGAATGGGCTCTAGGCTGATTGATTGCTTTGGCGTTCTCAGTGAAATGAGAAGATCTCCAGCTGAGGAAGGGGTGGGGGAAGTGGTGGCTTGAAGGAGAGAGAAGGGTACATGGTGTAGCTGGCCAAAAATAACCCTCAAAGATGCCCAACCTCATCACTGGACCCTTTGGCTATGTTACCTTACGTGGCAAAAGGGACTCTGCAGCTGTGATGGAGTTGAGCATCTGGAAATAGGAAGACTATCCTGGATTATCTGTGTGGACCCAATGTAATCAGAAAGATTCTCATGAGGAAAGAGGGAGGCAGGAGGCCAGAGTCAGAGGAGGAGATGTGATGACAGAAGCAGAGGTAGGAGCAATGTGCTTTGGGGACAGAGGAAGGGGCCATGAGCCAAGGAATGCTGGCGGCCTCGAAAAAGCTAGCAAAAGCAAGAAAACCTTCTCCCCTAGAGTCTCCAGAAGGAACCAGCCCGGCCAACACCTTGACTTTAGACTTTTGACCTCCAGAAAGGTAAGAGAATAAAGTTCTGTTGTTTTAGCCACCCACTTTGAGGTGATTTGTCACCGCAGACCCAAGAAAGTCATACACGGGGTCTTCTTGGAGATTGGGAATGTGCCATCATCACCTCAGCTCTTCCCCTCTGTGCTCCCTAGCTGGGGTGCCCTTAGCCTTCCCCACAGTGTACCCACCCCAAGCTGTTCAAGGCCAGGGGAAGGCCTGGTCCCTGTCCACTCCAGGCCTCAGGGATTCGTGCAGATGAGCCATGTGGTTGTCTATATTATGATGGATTCTGGGCCAGTCCGAGGGAGATGGGAAGGGCTCCAATAGCCTCCTAGCCCCTGGGGAGTTCTCAGAAGGCAGAGGAAGGCCCAACACTAATGTATCCCACGCAAAGTGAGCTGCACTTTGCACTACTGAAGACACGCAGCAAACAGTGTGTGTGTGTGTGTGTGTGTGTGTGTGTGTGTGTGTGTGTGTGTGTGTGTGTGTGTTGGGCAGGGCCAGAGCAATGAATTCTACCTTGGGTGAGAGGACAGGTCTAAGACAGGCCCAGAAGAACAGGTACAATCCAGATAGAGGGAGGCAGACCAGGCCAGGAGATTGAAAGCCAGCAGGTGTTAAGCACCTACTGAATGCCAGGCACAGTACTGAATCTTCTATAAGGACCTTATTAAGTGGAGGCCGTTAGCAACCCCATTTCACGGGTTATCTAAGGTCGTAATCACTAAATTACAGACTGAAGACTAGACCCAGGTCTGTCCTGCCCCACAGTCTGAGCACTGAGTGCTCCTGGGGTCTGTCTCTCCTCAGACTTGTTTCTGGGTGTCCTGTGCTGGGGGAGGGCACTTCAGTGAGAGAAGGCAGCCCCAGTTGGAGGCTGGGGACCAGAGCAGGCATGTGACAGAAGATGAATCTAGATGGAACCTCTCAGACAGGCTGTGGTGACTGAAAGGCTAAGGGGGGCAGGAGGGGCCATGTGCTGGGGCTCCTGGGTGTCCAGCTCAATGGTGTCCTCAGCCTGGGGAGAAACGAGAGGGGGTGGGGTCAAGAGGCAGAATGGATGTCCAGCAGGCAAGCAGGCAAAGGGCTCCGGCCCTGAACTCCATGGCCATGACCTCTCCAGGCTGGAAGGGAGGTCTACGGTGACAGCCAGATGGGGACTCGTGGGACTCAGCCCTTTATTTCACCTGCAGGTGCAGCTGACTCTGTGAGAACAACGGCCCAAGCCAGACAGCCATGGGTTGTGCACTGGGAACCAAGAAAGCTGGGTCTACCTCCTACCAGGAGGGCAGGTGGCCAAGCTTCTTCCCTCTGGCTCAGCAGCTCCACTGGGCTGCCGTGAAAACAGCTGTCCGTGAGGCCTTCTCAAGGACCAGGCGCATCCCATCCCTCCTGTGTGCATTTCCTGGGGTGCCAAAGCATATTACCACAAACTGGGTCACTATAAAAACAACAGAAATTTCTCTTCTCACAGTTCTGGAAACCAGAAGTCTGAAATCAAGTACCTCTCTGTCTATCCCTCAGCCCACTCTAAATTCAAAATGGTATCATCTCGAGATTCTTAGCTAATCACACCTGCAAAGACCTATTTCCAAATCAGGTCACTTTCTGAGATCCCAAATGGTTACAAATGTAGGGGACACTATCCAACCCACTACACCATCCTTTCGACAATCCCATGAAGGAGGCCTCAGAATCCTACAGTATAAATGAGGACATGGGCTCAGAAAGTGAAAAGACCTTCAGGGCAGAGCAGTGTCTCTAACTCCAGAACCCTAATACTCTCCCCTCCACTCCACAATGCCATCTATGCAAGAGCTCCGCACATGATGCCAGCTTGGGAGGCTGGGCCCTGAGGCGGATATGGTGGAGGTCAGGTCAGGCTTGGAGTCAGAATACGGGGGACCAGGTTGTGCTGCCTTATTTTAGGGTAGCGACTTTCCCTCTCCGGACCTGTTTGCCCACCTCTAAAATTGGGCATTACAGAGAGAGGAAAGAAATGTTTACAATTCAAATATCCAACAGTGGACTCATACCTGTAATATGTAAAAATACACAAAGAGCCCCTAAAGGAAAAGAAGACAACCCAACAGAAAAGTGAGAGGGGGGAAAATCTGGAAGGGAAACTTTAGAGAAGACATCCAATGACAATAAACATATGAAAGTACATTTAACTTGTCATCAGGGACATGCAAACCACCATAAGCTATCAAAATGAGAAAAGATGGAAAGTGCAAAGTGTTGGCGAGGATATAAACTCTCATCCAGGACTTCCCTGGTGATCCAGTGGTAAAAAATCTGCCTTCCAATGCAGGGGACGCGGGTTCAATCCCTGGTTGAGGAACTAAGATCCCAAATGCCGCGGGGCTACTAAGCCAGCGTGCCGCAACTAATGAGCTCGTGCGTCTCAAGAGAACCTGCATGCCACAACTACAGAGCCCATGCACTCCGGAGCCCCACGCACAACAGCTAGAGAGAGAAAACCCACACGCGACAACTAGAGAGAAGCCTGAGAACCACAACCAGAGAGAAACCGGAGGAGACCGCGCACCGTAACGAAAGATCCCGCATGCCTCAGGAAAGATCCCTTGTGGTGCAACTAAGACACGACACAGCCAAAAAAAATAAGGAAAATAAATAAATAAAATAAATAAATATTAAACTCTCATCCACTGCTGGAATGAGTGGAAATGGTGCAACCACTTTGGAGATGTTGTTAGGAAATATCTGCCAAAGCTGAATATACACATACCTTTTAATTCAACAATTCTACTCAAGGGTTTCTGTGAAATAGAAGATAAAATATTTGGAAGTGAAACGAAATGAAAAACTTGGAAACCTCTAAAATACCCATCAAGAGTAGAACTGATCATAGAATTCAATTCACACAATAGAGTCCTGTAGAGCAATGAGACTCAACAAACTATAACTACATTTAACAGTTTGGATGAATCTCACAAATAGAAAGACACGAAAGATTGACAACTGGAAATAAATTCTATTTATGGAATATTCAGAATCTAATCTAAGTTGTCAAAAGTGAAGATGGCGGTTTCTGTTGGGTGTTGGTGATAGGAAGGAGGTGTGAGTGGGACCTCTGGGGTATTGGTCATCTGTTGCGTAACTATGTGAAAGTTCATCCAACTTATGAAAACAGCATGAATAGATTCTTTTGTATGTATGTTATACTTAAATTAAAACTTTAAGTTATGCCTCATAAAAAGATGCTGTTTGAGGGTGCTGCCAGTAGATGCCCTTATGTGCAAGGGGCTTAGGAAGGGGCTATCCTGGGGGACACTGCCAAGGAATTGAGCCCAGGAAGACATGTGGAGGGAGGAAATGGGAAGTCCCAGGGGTCTCCACAAAGACAGTAGAGGCAACACAGCCCCTCCCCTAGGGAAACTGAGGCCCTGAGAACAGGCAAGGGAAGAACAGAAATGACCTTACTCACTTGGCAGATGGCCTTTCCTGTCGAGAAGTCCCCAGCACACAGCACGTCCTCATGCACGGAGAAGTTCTTGCCTTTTCTAAGTCCGTAAAATATATTACAAAACTTGTTCTCAGTGAAGCCCGCCTTACCCTCCTGGAGATGGAAGGGTTCGGGCAGAGGTGCTGCGAGGATAAGGAGGAAATCAGCGAAGGGTGCTGTGGCTTAGCTACAGGCTACTCTGCCTTACTGTTCACCACTTCAACATGGACTTTTCTCAGCACAGTTGAGCCTTCAGCACTGTTTCAGTCTTCTACCTATGCCTAGTAAGCCCTCCCCCTTTTCTCAAACTTTTCCAAACTCATCCTATTCCCTCCACCTCCCTCATAGCAATAGACCACACCTCTCCTAGTCTACAAAGGAAAAAGGCAAATCCCACCAACACATGCCACTCAGTGGTGCTTAGCAACCATTCACCAACCTACCTACCCTTTCACAGACCATCCCATCCGCTCTCCATTTGTCTATCATTAACCTTTCCATCCATCCACCAATTCCTCTATCCATCTACCTATCTTTCCTCTTTCCTCATGTCCCATTCATCCCCTCACGCTTCCATCCATTTGCCCATTTACCCATCTTTTGATCCATCTCCACTCACTCCAACTATCTCTGCCTACCATCCTTTCACCCACCCACCCATCTTTCCTTCCACCCACTCATCCTCCCACCTACCCTTCACCCATCCACCCTCTCATCCAATCACTCATTTTTTCCTCTGTCCTTGTGTTCAGTATCTTTTAGACACTAATGATACACAGGAACATTCTTAGTTGGGGGAGACAGGGATACCGAGCAGGGCCCTGAGGGGCTCCTGGGCACAAAGGCTTTCTGTGTCCCCCATTTCTTTGATTACAGGAAATAGACTTCATTCAGCCTCCATGACCTTCTCTGAGTTCCAACGGGCAGATTCAAGCAGTTGTTAATCAGGGAAGGGAGGGGATGCGAGACCAGTGAGAAACAGTCAAGAGAAACACAGTGCAGCCTTGGGGCAAGGTCCTGGCTCCCCAACAATGGATATACAAAACAATTTCTTAGAGCTGTTTTGCAGATACTGAAACCCCCTCCAGGTGGGAGAAGTTAATGATTAACAATGGTATGCTGCCCACAAGCATGTAGAGCCCAGACCAGTTGGAACCTGAAGGTTGATGATGCTGACTCTTACCTACCTCACCCCCACCTCATCAGCAGGACGTCCAAGAGCTGATCACGCCCTCTTTGAACCATTACTGTGAAACTTCTCACTATCCTCTCCAAGTAGAGACACAGTTTTTCGAGGCAGGAGCCCACTGTGTCCCCGTTTGCCTGGCAAAGTAATAAAGCTATCCTTTTCTACTTCACCCAAAACTCTATCTCCAAGATTCTATTTAGCACTGGTGTACAGAGAAGCTGAGCTTTTTGTATCAACAGAGTAAATGAAGTAAATAAGTAGAATTGTTTTAGATCTAATAAGTGGTGTAAAGGAAATAAAACAGGGACATATGCTATTAGAGGTTGCCTGTTTTAGCTCATATGATCAAGTAAAACTCCTCAGAGGAGCAGCTGAGTTGTACATGTAAAGAAGTGAGTCATGCCAAGGTTAGCAGGGAGAGCAAGTGAGGCCAGGGAGGCAGCCAAGGTGAAGGCCCTGAGGTGGCGATGGCCTTGGCGTTTTCAAGCAGGAAGGAGGCCTGCTGGCTGGGATGGTGTGGGTGAGGGATGTAGTAGGAGATGAGCAGAGAGGAACTGGGGCCAACATTACACAGGGCCTGAGAGCCAAGGCAGGGAGTTACGACTTTTTTCTAGGTATAAATGAGAAGGCACTGAGGGTAATGAGCAGGGAACTGGCATGACTCCTGCTTTAAAGAAAACACTCAGACAGCTATGTGGAGACTAAAGTATAGCACACAGGGTGGGATCTCAGAGACCAGTCTGGAGGTACAGGCAAGCAATTATGGTCTATAGGACCAGGGTGGCAGCAGTGGGGTACCTACAAGGTGCCTGGCCCTGCCCGGGCCACAGGCTGGGATATTAAAACAAGAAAGACAGGGTTTCTGTCCTCAAGGAGGAACAGTCTGTGTGTGTGTGTGTGTGTGTGTGTGTGTGTGTGTGTGTGTGTGTGAAATGTGGTGTATGTGTGGTGTGTATGTGTTGTGTATGTGGTGTGAGAATGCTGGGAACCTGGTTGTTTGTCCTATGATTAGGGAGTGTTCATGACATACTAGTAGGCAAGGGCCAGGGATGCTGGCACTTCCCACCCAATGAAGACAGGGTCTGTTCAAAATGCCTGTAGCACCTCTGTTGAGAAACACGGTACCAAATTATGACCCTACAAATAATTAAAATATATATTCTTTTTCCCCTTAATTTTGCACCATAAGCATTTCCCCCAACCATAAATACTCCTTTCTTTAATAAAGACTCTGGCTCATAAGTCTTTGCCTACATTTCTCCTCTTCCAATCTTAAAAAACATAATTTTTTTCCTGCGTTATGCAGTGCACCTAACAAGCTTTCAAAGTAGATAGCTGAGCTGCGTTGGGAGAAGAGCAAAGTGAGGTTCAGAGAGTGAAACACTCTTAAGTCATAATCATTCTAACTTCATCAGGCAGGCTCAGAGGTCAGAAGTCGTACGTGTGTTTTCCTTCCACTTTTCCCAAGCTCCTCTTATGGCAATGGGAAATCAGGGTGTTTGTTTGTCAGTGGCCTGCAATGGACCAGGCCCCAAGCATGACCTTTGAGTTGAATCAAGTCATCTCAGATCCATGGTTGATTAAAACCTTGGAATCCAGAACCAGAAAGACTTCAAGAACCCAGAATCTTGATTCCAAAAGTCAAAGATTCCCAGACTTTCAGTGTAAACCTTTGCACTTAGGGAACACTGAAGCTTTACAGTCACACACTTTCAGAACTAGAACTAGAATGGTCCACTCCTCTAGAAATGACGCTTAGTGGGCCAAGGTCCAGTGCCTCTTTGCTTGGGGACCCCTCAGGAGGAGCCACACCTCCCTTCTTCCCTCCTTTGTCCTTCTCCCCTTCCTCCTCCCCACCCTCATCTGCCCCCAACCCGACTCTCCTACACCCTCTCACTTTCCTCGTTGAGCATCCCCCAGCCAGTTATCCAGCAGGATGAGTTACTGGGTAGCTGCATGCCAGGGACTGGGAGGCAGGCGGGGATGATGTAGGAGGTGAAATTCACAGGAAAGAGCAGCTGCAACATGGCTATGTCACTCCCGAAGGGATGTAACTTCTCAAAGTCTGGGTGCATGATAATCCGGCTCAGTGACATCTCTCGGGTGTGCTGGGTGTGCTGGTGCAGCTGGGTGCTTCCTGACAGAACCCGGTAGTTCTCCGGGGCGTGAGATTTTCTGGAGGAAGAAGGGCACATTGTCACCATCATCTCTGCGTGTGGGCTAGCTCTTTCCCTGCATCCTCATCTAACTGCCCACAGGCCTCTACCCCACATGATGCTAGACAGCTTTTATCTCCCCATTTCTAGCGTTCAGGAGTCCTTCTTTCTTGGGGCTAATTGCTATTCTACTTACAACCTCAGACACACGGCTTCTCCATCACACACTAGAATCAGAGGAGCACTGAATCCTTGTGCTGGAAAGATCCTTGGTGGCGTATCAAATGAAGGTCTTTGATTGTACACAGGAGGAGTTCTGGCTCAATCCCAGCTCTAACTTTACCCTTCCCAAGACTCCCTACAGTCCACCTTCTGGCCCCACACTCTTCCTGACCTCTCCTTTCTTTAAACACCTTCCTGCCCAAGGGCTGCTTCTCCACTCAGTTATAAGGACTCACAAAAGACTTGTTAAATAAATGAGCAAATGAGTGCAGGAAACAGAACCTTGCCTTGTTCCCTGAACACAGGTGCTGAAACTTCCCACCTCCCTGACTGTTTGCACGGCTCGTCCACCTGGAGACCCACTCATGCTCCCCTTGCCCAAACCCTTCCCCTCCAGCAAGCCCCTCGCTCTGCATAGCCCTTCTCCGGAACCCCCAGCCCAGGCATCTGCCTTTCTCACCCATGTTGGGCCTTCTCGTGTGACAGGATGGAGACAGGGTGAGGTGGGGACTTGCCACCCCTGATGTCACAAAGGGGCTTGCGTGGATCGTCGTATGGAGTAGGCGCCAATAGGACTCTAAGCTCCGAAAGTTCCAGCTCCCAGACCTGGGCTGTGATGCCCCAACTCCCTGGGGACCCCTCCTCATGTGTTCAGACCCAGGCACTGAGCCAGGCCGAGGACGGCCAGGGGAATTAGACTCCTGAGCAGCCATGTCACTCTCCCAGGGAGCCCCAATTCCCACCTATGCAGCCTGGCACCATGGCTCCCCACAACGCACACCAGCGGCCATGACTACTCCTGGGCACACAGTTGTGCAGGAGTAATAAGAAGAATTGCCCAGCTGCTGGTCAGACATGCGGTCCCAGGTCCCTGCCTGGAATCTGACACCTGGAAATGTGGGGACGTTAAGAAGAAGCTGTGATCTGAGATTGGTCCACACTGCATGGCAGCCAGGACGGACACTGCCACTCTCCTGAGGCACATCTGTGTTGAAGCACAGGCACAGGGGCTGATGGCAGAGCATGAGGCGGATCTGAGCAGGTGAGCAGGGAGGCCAGTCCAGGTGGAGGGTACACAGGCCAAAGGCAGGAATGACATGCATCTGAAGGCCACAGACTGCCCCAGAGAAAAGCCCAGAGGAGCTGACGTGGGATGCCCATCACCCCTCTTCTCCTCTTCCCCCATATCCCCCTCCCCTGCCAGTGCCTGTGCTGGCACCCTGGAAGGAGGACTTACTTCAGAAAGCAGTGGGCAGTGGAAACGACCCAGCGAGAGTTAATGAGGACAGCTCCACAGACGTGTGAGCCCTGGTACTGCAAGCTGGCCTGCCATGGCCACTGGCCAGCCACCACGTCCTGGCCACCGTAGATCTTCCCCATCACCTTGGGTTTCCCGCACACTGTGGAGACTCCCCTGCCACCTACGAAAGAGGCACTAGTAGTACCCCAAATGCCACTACCAGGAAGGCCCTGTCCACTTCATAGATGGGAAAACCAAGGCCAAGCGTCCAGTGGCCTAGCCAAAATGACAGCGCTACCTGGACTCTACTTTCACTGGCTGCCCCTGAGAATTGGACAGAGCAAGCCCTGTGGGGATGAGGACCCAGAGGTCTGGTGGGATGGGGCAAGGGGGGACCCAGGGTAGCCACAGCAGCTCACAGCAGCATCTGCAGGGAGAAGGACATCCCCGAGTGAGGCTGCCAAGGGCTGGGCGCGTCACAGACCTTATTTCCCTCAACTAGCACACCTCAATGCCTACTCTTGTAGATCAAAGAGCTAAAGGTCTCAGAAGTTGCCAACATTACTTGCTCAAGATCATGGCTTCTAAGGGCCTGTGCCTCCTCCATGTCACCCCGGTGTCTTAGGGAGGGAGATTTGCAGTCTGTGGTGCTGTGTGAGCTGGGGAAAGTCATTCCCCCTCTCTGACTCAGGATTCTACATTTCTAAAAGAAGAGGGAGTGGGCTAATGAAGACAGCCCTGGCTCTAGGACTCACACCTGGGAGGGCAGGGGGTGTGCCCAGGCCCCCTGAGAGCGGGCATCTTGGTCTAGGGCCTGCGCTCCCAGGGCCTCACGGAGGGGAATGAGACCCGCGGCCCTGGACTCAGGGCCACTCGTTCATCAGTCCTGGTGCTTTCCTCCACCCAGCCACCCAGCCTCAGGGTCAGACCCTGCTATGTCCCCACTTCCACAGTCCCACAGAGGTCCCAGAGTCCCACAGAGGCACTTCCCACCCAGAGGCTCCACAGTGGGGAGTCGGTGACCCACCTGTGTTGAGGGGGTCTCTGGGCTGCCCGGTTGTTGGCCAGGGCAGAGAAAAGATGAAATTCAGTGACTCAGGGCACCCAGGCCCTGGTCACAGCCGGCCCCCTCAGGCCCTGCAGTTTAGGCCGTTTCAGCCCGCAGCAGAGGCCCCAACGCACCTGTGGCTCCCGGGGCCAACCGCTGCGCTTCCGGAGTCGGAGCGCTGCCCTCCACCGCTCCGCCCGCGCCTGGAGCCCAGCCGGGGGCGGCCGTGGCCGTGGCCGGGGACCCTCGCAGCTCCAGGGTGGCCACGGGCAGCAGCAGCAGCCAGAGAAGGGCCACAGGCTGGCCTCGGCCTTGGGCGATCCACGCCTCCGTGCCCATTGCCAGGGTTGCTGACTCCCGCCTGACCCCAGCCTGGCCCTGCCTGACCTTGCCCT
Source organism: Balaenoptera physalus (assembly GCF_965194825.1). NCBI lineage: Eukaryota > Metazoa > Chordata > Mammalia > Artiodactyla > Balaenopteridae > Balaenoptera > Balaenoptera physalus. Next base: position 156,126 of record NW_028125370.1, read on the forward strand.
GACCCCGCCTCAGCCCAGCCCTCAGCCCACCCTGACCTTCTTCAGAACCTTTTAAACAACTCTACTAAGATATAATTTATATACCATGAAGTTCACTTATTATTATACAAGGGACAATTCAATGATTTTCTGTACATTTTTTAAAATTTATTTATTTATTTATATTTAAATAAACTTTTTGTTTTAGATTTATGAAAAAGTTGCAAAGACAGTACAAGGAGTTCCAAGATCCCCCTCACCCACTTTCCCCTAATATTAAGATCTTATATTACTATGGCACACTTATCACAACTAGTGAGCCAATATTGAGACATTAATATTAACTGAGGTCCATTCTTTCTTTTTTTAAATTTTTTTAAGCTTAAGGTGTATAGCATAATGATTTGACTTCCATGCATCATGAAATGATCATCAGAATAAATTTAGTGAACATCCATCATCCCACATAGATACAAAATTAAAGAAATGGAAAAAAAAATTTTTCCTTGTGATGAGAACTCTTAGGATTTACTCTATCAACTGTCATGTATAACATACGGCAGTGTTCATTATATTTATCATGTTGTCCATTACATCCCTAGTACTTATTTATCGCATAACTGGGAGTTTGTACCTTTGACTGCAGCTAACCAGTTCTCCCTCCCCCAATCTCCGGCCTCTGGTAACCACAAATCCGATCTCCTTTCCTATGAATTTGTTTGTTTGTGAAGTATAATTGATGTACAATGAAATGCTATGTTAGTTCCTGTTACACAACATAGTGATTGGTTATTTCTGTACATTTCAAAATGATAAGTATAGTTATGATATGTCACCACACAAATATATCACATAATTATTGACTATATTCCCCACAGTGTACATTTCATACTCCTTTATTTTGCAACTGAAATTTTGTACCTCTTCATCTCCCTCACCTATTGCTTTCTTTCCCCCAACACTCTCCCGTCTGGCAAGCACCTGTTTGTTCTCTGTATCTATAACTCTGTCTCTGTTTTGTTAGGTTTCTTCATTTGTTTTATTTGTTAGATTGCATATATAAGTGTAATCATACAGTACTTGCCTTTGTCTGACTTACTTCACTTAACATAATACCCTCATGGTCCATCCATGTTGTTGCAAACGGCAAGATCCCGTTCTTTATCAGATATGTGATTTGCAAGATTTTCTCCAAGTCTGTAGCTTGTTTATTCATTCTTTCAACAGTGGTGCTCAAAGAGCAAAAGTTTTTAATTTTGATGAAGTCTAATTTACTAATCTTTTCTTGTATAGATCATGTTTTTGATGTTATATCTAATAGATCATGAAGAGTTTCTTCTATGTTTTCTTTGAGAAATCTTAGAGGTTGTTTCTTACATGTGGATCTGTGATCAAGTTTTAGTTCATTTTTGTCTAGTGTGATGTAAGTTTCTGTTTCTTTGCTTTGGGTTTTTCCTGTGGATATCCATTTATCCCTGCACCTTTCCTTGGTTAAAAAAAGAAAGGTTAGTCTTTCTTGTATTGAATTGTCTTGGGACCTCTGTTGAAAATCAATTCATAATAAAAATTGTTTTATTTCTGGACTCTTAATTCTGTGCCATTGAACTGTATTCCTTTCCTTGTGCCTGAAACCCACTGTCTAGATTAATACGTATTGTAGTAGAATTTGACGTCAGGTGGTGAAAGTTCTCCAGCTTTATTCTTTTGCCAAACTGTTTAGGCTATTCTGCATCTTTTGCATTTCCATATGAATTTTAGGATCAGCTGTCAAATTCTACACAAAAAGAGCCTGCTAGAATATTCATAGGCACTGCATTGAATTTATAGATCAATTTGAGGAGAATTGCTTTCTTTTTTTTACTTAAAAATTTATTTATTTATTTATTTATCCATTTTTGGTTGCTTTGTGTCTTCGTTGCTGCGTGTGGGCTTTCTCTAGTTGTGGTGAGTGGGGGCTACTCTTGGTTGCAACGTGCAGGCTTCTCATTGTGGTGGCTTCTCTTGTTGTGGAGCGTGGGCTCTAGGCACGTGGGCTTTAGTAGTTGTGGCACACGGCTCAGTAGCTGTGGCTCACCGTCTTTAGAGTGCTGGCTTGTAGTTGTGCCTCATGGGCTTAGTTGCTCCGCGACATGTGGGATCTTCCTGGACCAGAGCTCGAACCTGTGTCCCCTGCATTGGCAGGAGGATTCTTAACCACTGCACCACCAGGGAAGTCCGAGAATTGCTTTCTTGATAATATGAAGTCTCCTGATCTATGAACAAGAAATGTTTCTGTTTATATAGATCTTTAATTTCTCTCAGCAATGTTTTGTAGTTTTCAGTGTACAGATCTTGCAGCTCTTTATTAAATTTATTTCTAAGTATTTTATTCTTTTCCATGCTACTGTGAATGAAATCATTTTTTTAATTTCCTTTTCATATTTTTGTACTTAGTATATAGAAATGAAATTTATTTTTATAAGAAATGTTTCCTGTGACCTTCTTAAACTTGTTTATTCATTCTAGTCTGTTTTGTTTTGTTGTATTTTGTTTTGGTGGGATCATTGGTGTTTTCTAACACATAGGATCATGTCCTCTGTAATAAAAGTTCTAATTCTGCCATTTAAAGTTGGATGCCTTTAATTTCTTCTTTCTCTCCTACCTTCTTTTATTTCTTTTTCCCTTCTTTCCTTCCTTCCTTCCTTCCCACCTTTCTTTCCTCCACTTCTTAGAGACTATATTTTAAGGACCTTGCTTTTCAAATATGGTCTATCAATCTTTGTCTTTAACTTTGTTTCATCTATTCACATTCAATGTGATTATTGATATGGTTGGAATTACATTTTCCACTTTGGTATTTGTTTTCTGTATGTCTCTTATCTTTCCCCCCACTTTTGAGACAGGCTGGGACCTGGGACCCTTTGCTGCAGTGCTACAGCAGATTTCTATAAACTGGTGTATGCATGGGTGAGAGTCCCACCTGTGGGTTAGGTTCCTACAGATGAAATACAACTGTCTGGTTTCCAGGCTCGATCACCCCGGTGGGCAGTGGACAGGGTGCACCCTCCTTCAGTGGCCCTTTCTGAAAGCTTGCAGGTTGGTGCCTGAAGAGACAACTGCAGGGTCAGGTTGAAACGGCAATCTCTCTCTTTCTCTTTCTCTTTCTCTTTTACAGTCTTTTCTGTCCCTCCTCCCTTTACCTCTCCCTTGGTCCTTATACCTGCACTCCCATCCCCTTTATCCTGAAAACTTCTTGTTTGTGTCTAAGTTTTTGTCATTGGTATCTTTGTTTTATGAGTTTTGTCTGTCCAACTGCTCCTACAAGTCTCTGCTAACATTGTGGGCATGGTGAAGCTCTTAAACCCTGAAATACAAACGGATCCCACATTGTCTCAGACTCGACTCCAGCCTTGGGTTACTTAGTGGGATTTTAAAGAACAAAAAAAGAAGAGAGGGGCTTGCACCTCTCTCCTCTGCCTTTGCAATGTAACTGTTCTGCCTGGACTCTCAGGGACTCCGTGATCCATCTGTAGTCCCCCAGACTGAGGGAAAAAAAGAGACCTTTTTAAATTCAAGCAGGAAAACTAAGAGATCCCTGATTTTGTAAAAATTAACTTGTGTGGCTTAAGCTTGTGGGTTTAATTAATACAGACCAGTCTGTATTATCAACATTAAGTATAATACTTCTATCCTACCTAGGGTTACTGGAAGTCAATAAGTGCATATTGTTTCTGTGATAAAATCTGTTAGCAAGGAAAATAACCTGATATGATTAAACTTTTAAGTAAATATGACTGGATAAGAGCTTTTTAGTAAACTCAATGGGAATAATCATGTTTTCCAAATGTCCATCTAGAACAGTCCCTCCAAATTTTGGTAACTTGAAACTAAATTACGTTAAATGATAGGAATCCATTGAGTATCCAGGCCATTTCAAATAAGATGAAATATTGGAACATCAATTGCTAAACAGGTCTAAATTTACCTACTTTTGTTTTCTTGTGAGAGGGAAAGTAAGGATGTTTGGGTTTATTAGACACATATCTTACATCACATTAAGGAAAGAAATTGTGCTTTGGGAAGATACATGGGATCTTCCCAAGCGTTTATGGGCTATTCCAATCAGGGAATGCTAATGTAAAAGACATTTCATTGTGACAGAAGGAAGGTAAGATGTGTGCTTTCAGAAAAGAAGGTATGTGGAATGGAAATGTATTTCGTTAAATGGAAAAATGTGATTTTGTCCTACAGCTGGTTATTTCTGAATGGAAAAAAGAAGGGACAAAATATGGCTACAGAAAGTTACAGAAGATTTGCAGAAAAGGAACACTGAGAAGAGAATGTTTTATGTGGTTGGAATTTTCTAAGGTTGGATTAAATTTAATTAGGTAACCGGATTTTATCAAGAGTAGGCTGATATAAGACTGGATTTGGTTTCTTTCTCTCATAAGAGAACAAAGATTTCCTCGAATGCTCCTTTTGATAACAGATTGTGTGAGTTTCTGTGCCTTTAAGTGATCTGCATTTACTTTTGGAATCCCTTTTTTTTTTTTTTTCACCTTAGCTCAAGGAATAATTGTTTCACAGCAGCCTATGATTCTATTTGACTGGATGTTTTAAAACTTTTGGAAATTTTTGACAGATTTCCCAAATATCAAATTCTAATTGAAATTCTTTTGACTTCCAGTTAACTTTGGGATGCTTCATGGGGCCCCTGGAGCCTCCCAAAGAGAGATCCTAAACTAACTGGGTTCATTTGGTGTGTTAAATTACATGGGAAACATTGTCTAAACTCATTGTTGCCTGTGTCAGATGGAATCATCAGGCTCTCCCCAGTTTTATCATAGCTGTCAAACAGAGAGGGGAAAGGGTTTTAGGTTTTTCTGCTGTCTAGTCTCTCACCTTATTCTATGTCCAAAAAAAAATCCCCTGTGGGAATACTCCCAACGTAGGCCCTTAGGTCCTGACCCCAATGGCATTTTCCATTGCACCCAACTCCAATTCCTCCAGGAGTTCCTTTTTTGCACCTCTAGGACCCCTTTCACTCAAGGCCTTGGCAGCCCATACCTTGTTACAGATCACCTATTGGGTGGCCACTTCCAAGCAGCCCACATCCTAGGTTTTATAGATGCTCAAACTCGAGGAATACCCCCAGCATAGGGAAACGTTATTGGACAAAAGCCTCCTGGTAAATGTCTCTGGGACACTGGACTTCATTTCTAGGAGCACTTTTTCTCGGTTGCATGTTATTCAACATGGGATGATCCTCTTCTAAGCCAGAAGAAACACCTCTGGAGAGTATCCTTAAAAATTGGAAACTTTCAAAATAGACGGGCTGAAAAGGGAAACGTTTAAACTCTATTGTAACATTGCCTGGCCCTTGTATAAGTCGGGGAATGGAGAAAAATGGTCTGAAAATGGGTCTCTATAATACCGTATTGCAATTGGATCTCTGCTGTTGCAGGACAGGAAAATGGACTGAGGCTCCCTATGTTCAAGCCTTCATGGTCCTGGGAATTCCCTGGCGGTCCAGTGGTTAGAATTCTGAGCTGTCACTGCTGAGGGCATGTGTTCGATCCCTGGTCGGGGAACTAAAATCCCACAAACCACATGGGGCTGCCCCCACCCCCCAAAATAAACCTTCATGGTCCTTTACCAAAACCCCGCTCTATGGGTCTCCTGTAATCAAAAGCCTGGGGAATCAGAAACACTCCCGACATTTTAAATGATCCCCTTCTAGCTTTCTCCGACTCTCAGGGGGGAAACCAAGCTTCACCTGCTTCCCCGGAGCCACCTACTCCTCCGGAGCCACCTATTTCTCCGGGTCCCTCTGACCAATCCCAATCTCTGCCTCCTTATGTCCCTTTATATCCTCCGTCGCCCCAGGAGGGAGAGACTAGTCCCTCCAGGGTAACTCGTAGTGGAACTTCCTGTCGCCCAGGATCAGGTTCAAAGTTAGCCCTCACCTCTGCCCCACAAGGCCTTTACCCCTTCAGGAATCAGCTGATGGAAACTGAAGCACTACTGGAGTGCATGTCTCCTTCTCAATGAGAGACTTAGGAATTTGTAAGGAGAATTTTGACAGGTTCTCAGAGAACCCTGACAAGTTTAGGGATGAATTTATCAGGCTGGGGTTGACATTCTCTCTCACCTGGCAGGACATCATGGTTATTCTGGCCTACTGTTGCACCCCAGATGAAAGGGAGCGTATACTGAGAAAGGCCAGGTAACACTCAGATGGCCTATTGGCCACCAATCCACACCGCCAAATTTTTCAGGTGGGTGGGGATCCAGTCCCAGAACATGACCCACACTGGGACTATGAAGATCATGTAGGCCAGGCTAGGATGAGACATTACATTACTTGTCTATCAGAAGGACTGAAAAGGTGTATGGTGAAGCCTGTAAATTATGATAAGGTCCGAGAAGTTGCAAAGGAAAAAGATGAAAACCCAACCGTCTTCCTGAGCCGAGTGACAGAGGCATTCAGGAAGTGCACCAGTACAGACCCTGAGTCCGCAGAAGGGAGGACACTATTGGCCATGAATTTTATCACCCAGGCTACCCCTGATTATCAGGAGAAAATTACAAAAGCTTGAGTCTGGGCCCCAAACCCCACTATCAACCTTGGTAGAGGAGGCTTTCAAGGTCTATAACAACCACGACTTAATGGAGGAGTCCAATAAGGATAAGAGGCTAAAAAAGAAAACACAACTTTCGGCTCCTCTGATCCACCCACCATCTCGAAGGGACGCTGGAGGGCCAAGAAGCCTGGACAGACTGCCAAGAAGCTGCCTGGGCTCGAACAAGTATGCCTTTTGTTGGAAGGCGGGGCACTGGAAGGGGGAATGTCCTGAGCACTTTCCTGTGAGACTCCCAAGGGGCAAACTTGACTGGCCCCAGGTCCTTACAATTCTCTCCAATGAGAGATTCTTGCACACCAACTGATGGGGCCTGAGTGCCTTCCCAGCTCCAGATCCCACTCGATCCATCCTCATCACTCCAGCAGAGCCTCGGGTCAACCTCGATGTGGCAGGTAGGAGAACTGAATTTCTTGTAGACACTGGAGCCACCTGCTCTGTTCTGACTTGGCCAGCTGCCCCCCTCTCCAACAGAGACTGTACTGTGACAGGAGTTGATAGACAGCCAAAGGTAAGGTGATTTACATCTCCCCTTGCCCACAGAGTCAGGTCCATTACTATTATTCACTCCTTTTTGTATATGCCAGAATGCCCTGTCCTCCTCCTCAGAAGAGATTTGCTAAATAAGTTAAGAGCTAGTATATTCTTAGGAGGTAGAGAATTCAAGCAGAGAATGCATCTGTTAGTAGCCCCAGATGACCCACCTGCTGGTCATCAAAATATTCCCCAAGACATTCCCCAAGAAATTAGGGAACAAGTAGATCCTGCAGTTTGGGATACCTCAGTGCCAGGAAGGGCAAAACCTGTTCCCCCAATAAACATAAAGTTAAAGCCTGGGGAAAAATACCCCTGGAAAAGATCTTTTAAAGCCTGAGGCCATGAGGGGAATCCAACTGCTGCTCAGCAAGTTCCTAAAACACAGACTCATTAGGCCCTGCCAATCCCCTTGCAACACCCCGATCCTCCCCATTCAGAAGCCTAATGGGGAGTTTTGGTTTGTGCAAGACTTACAAGCAGTGAATGAGGCGCTCATCCCTATTCACCCATTGGTGCCAAACACACACACCTTCCTCACCCAAGTGCCAGGGAGCACCCAGTACTTCTCTGTTTTGGACCTCAAAGATGCACTTCTCTGTATTCCTCTACATCCTGAGTCTCAATACCTTTTCGCCTTTGAATGGAGGGACCCTGACCCCCTGGAGGCCACCCAATATACGTGAACAGTGCTTCCTCAGCGATTTGGGACACCCCCATCTTTTGGAAACACGTTAGCAAGGGAACTGAGGGAACTGAGCCTTGAGAAGGGAACTCTGCTGCAATGTGTTGATGATTTATTGATAAGTAGTGAGACCGAACAAGATTCAGATCAAAATACCACTAGGGTCCTAAATTTTCTGGCAGAAAGGCGATATAAAGTCTCTCCAACAAAGGCTCAGATCTCACAGCAGTGGGTTCAATATTTAGGATTTGTTTTGACCCCAGGGGCACAAGCCCTGGCCATAGATCAAAAAACAGCAATTAGTGCATTACCATCTCCAACCGCAAAGAGGCAACTTCGAGGCTTTCTCAGGATGGCTGTGTTCTGTTGTGTCTGGATTCCAAATTATGGCCTTATAGCAAAACCCCTATATGAGGCTCTAAAGGGAGAAGAAAGAGAACCCCTTTAATGGAATAAGGACCACCAGTGGGCCTTTGAGACTCTAAGGACTCAATTAAGTAGAGCACCAGCACTGGAGCTTCCAAATTTGGACCAACCCTTTACCCTATACATTCACGAGAAGTCAGGGATAGCACTAGGAGTCCTGACCCAAAAGCTGGGACCAGATCAGAGAACAGGGGGCTTACTTTTCAAAACAACTGGACTCAGTGGCCCTGGGATGGCCAAGCTGCCTGCGGGCAGTAGCAGCCACAGCCCTGTTAGTTAATGGGTCTTCCAAGCTCACCCTGGGACAACATTTAGATGTGTTAACCTCTCATCAGGTACAATCTGTGCTGGAAGTCAAAGGACATTGGTTGACTGGAGGAAGGTTAACAAAATAACAGGCCCTCCTAATGGACGCCCCCAACATTACCTTAAAGGTGTGTCAAACCCCAAACCCATAAACTCTGCTTCCAGTGGTCAAGAGTGGAGACTTATTGCATCAGTGTATAGAGACCATAGAACAAACTTACTCCAGTAGGTCTGATCTTCTAGATGAGCCTCTAGACAGCCCTGAGGTCGAATGGTTTACTGATGGGAGCAGTTTTGTAGAAATGGTAAACTGAAAGGTGGTGTATGCCATAGTTAGCCTAGATGAAGTCATAGAAGCCAAGGCCCTGCCACCCCAGACATCAGCCCAAAAGGCTGAACTAATTGCCTTAACGAGAGTTTGCAATTAGGGAAGGATAAGAAATTAAATATTTTTACTGACTTTAAGTATGGGTTCCATGTTCTCCATGCTTATGCTGCCATTTGGAAAGAAAGAGGAATGGTAATCGCTAGAAGTTCCCCCCTAAAACATAAAGATTTGATTTTGACTCTTTTAGAAACAGCACAGCTCCCGACCTAGGTAGCAGTAGTCCACTGTAGGGGCCATCACAGGGAGGGGCCTTTTGTTAGCCAAGGGAACAGCAAAGCTGATCAAATTGCAAAACAGACAGCTCGATTGCAGGAGCCTGAACAAGTTATGGCCCTAGTGATTGGCCCCCTGAACTCCCTAGCTCCCCCACTATTCCCCACAGGAACGAGAAAATTCTGAGAAATGGAGCTATGAGCAAGGCAGCACAGGCTGGTATAGAAAGGAGGATAGGGTGCTAATCCCTGAGGCCCAACAATGGAAACTCACTAAGAGCTTACATGATGCCACCCACTATGGGAGGGGTGCACTATGGGACTTGATGCAAAAGGCTTTTTCAGGGAAGGAGCTTAAAAGAACAATAAAACAAGTAATGCTTGCCTGGAATTTATGTGCGCCTAATAACCCACAGACCTATCTACTCCCCACTTCGTTACTCAGGCCAATTCAATGCCGGGGGACATGCCTGAGGGAAGACTGGCAGTTAGATTTCACGCAAATGCCCTCACGATCAGGATATAAATATCTTCTGGTGTCTGTTGATACTTTCACAGGATGGGTTGAAGCCCTCCCCACCCGACCTGAAAAGGCCATGGAAGTGTGTAAGTCCCTTTTAGAAGAAATAATTCCTCAGTTTGGATTTCCAAAGTCCCTCCAGAGTGATAACGGGCCCTCTTTTATAGCCAAAATCACACAGGGGCTCACAACGGCCCTAGGGAAAGACTACAAGCCACTTCTTGGCACCCTCAGTCTTCAGGGAAGGTAGAGAAAATGAAGAATACTTTAAAGAAAACTTTAGTGGCATTTCCCTGGTGGTCCAGTGGTTGAGACTCCTTGCTCCCAATGCAGCAGGCCTGGGTTCAATCCCTGGTTGGGGAACTAGATCCCGCATGCCACATCTAAGAGATTCCCGCATGCTGCAAAACTAAAGATCCTGCATGCCACAGCAAAGATCCCGTAGGCAGCAACTAAGACCCAGCACAGCCAAATAAATAAATAAACAAATAAGTAAATAAATAAATATTTTTTAAAAAATAAAGAAAACCTTAGCAAAGGTCTGCCAAGAAACTCATGAACCCTGGACCAACTTGCTTCCTATTGTACTCTTCAGGGTCTGTGTAGCCCCCAGGAGTGGTCTGAAGCTTAGCCCATTTGAAATGACCTATGGGAGGCCTTTTCTTACTACTGATGTTCTATCAGATGAGGAAGTGAACCAGACCCTGAGATATATTATTAATCTAGAACAAGTTCAGAAGGCAATCCAGGATTATGCTCACAAGGCACTGTCAGCTCCCACTAAAGATATAGAGGAAGGAGCAGTTCCTTCACAAATAAACCCTGGGGACTAAGTTCTTCTTAAAACATGGAAAGAGGGGTGCCCCAAAGACCAACAATTGCCAAGATGAAAGGGCCCTTCTAAAGTAATTTTAGCCACCCCTACTGCTGTCAAACTTCAAGGGATATATATCTAGTTGCGTATATTTGTCCAGACTAAAGTTTTACCTCCAGAAACCCCACAGGTCACAACCGAAGAACAATACACCTCTGAGTCAGTGGAAAATCTGAGATACCTATTCAAAAGATAGGCACCATCGACAGGTAAGTAAAATGATGTAGTGGGTTGGACTCCTATTTGAAGCCTTAACAAGACTTGGAACCTCTCTTTTTTCCTTGGCTGATGCGGTTCTTGACAATTGTCTGGCTTTTGTCTTGCAGAACAAGATGCAGCTTGTGCGATAACTAATACTTCCTGCTGCACTTGGTTAACTAATACTTCCTGCTACACATGGATCAATGTGACAGGACAGGTAACAGTTAATATTAAGGAAATATACACCCAGGCAGAGTGGCTTCACAATTTCAACAGGGGCGATATTGCCTCCACTGTCTGGTCAACAGTTAAAACAGAAGAAGAAGAAAAAAAGAAGCCCTCCCAAAGTTAACCTGGTTCCTTCCCTTTCCAGACCCTTTAGTGGCTATTGTTGTTCTTTCTAGCCCTTGTTTGTTTAACTTTTTGGTTAAGTTTGTGTCTTCTAGGCTCTAACAGTTTGAAGTAAGACTCATGAGGGCTCAAGGAATTCAGCCCATTCCAGTGGAGAGTGGCCCAGCTCCCTACAGGTCGTTGGAACAGTCAGCAAGGGATTTCTATACCTCTAGGGTAGGCTAGGGTCTGCAGACCCTGTCCAGCAGGAAGAAGTTTCAAAAGAAGAGACTTTTGGCCCCTCACCCCTTAAGAATAAGGGTGTAGAGTCTCTCAGGGGGAAATGAGACAGGCTGGGACCTGGGACCCTTTGCAGCAGTGCCGCAATGCTTGCATCTGGACAAACATTTCCTCAAGCCAAAAAATACAAAGAAACTATAAGGGACTAAAAATAACTGCGTGCATGCTCAGTTGGGACAAATTATGGACAAAAAATACAAAAAGACCAAAAAAGCCCAAATGCCACTTCTGAAGAGCCAGGAGAAAAAACAGGGGGTTGGGAGCAAAAACAGGGTACTGTGCATGCCCCCTGCACACAACATCACAAAGGGGTGGGCAAACCACCTAAGCCACCCCTCTGGCCCAACCCCTGGACACACCCTTACCCTCACCCCCATATAAGGAACCAGCTCACCCCCCCCCCCGCCTCAGGGAGCAGGTTAACAAGGGAAACTGTTGTTTGTTCTGGCTCCCCCCTTGCTGCAGCAGGGGCTCCAATAAAGCCTTGCTTGAATTTCTTGTCTGGCCTCTTATCGTTTTCTATTGATTAAGGAGGGCAAGAACCCTGGTCGGTAACACTTTCACTTCTCTACTTCTTTCTTTTCCACTATATACATTTTTTTATTGTGCCCTACTAATTCCTTTGTTGATTTTGTAGCTGTATTTTCAGTTACTTACATAGTGGTTGCTGTATTAGTTGGGGTTCTCCAGAGAAACCGAACCAATAGGAATCAGGAGAGAGGGAGAGAAGAGGGAGAGAGAGAGAGTGATTTTTATTATGAGGGGTTGACTCACATGATTATGGAGACTGAGAAGTCCCATGATCTGCCATCTGCAAGCTGGAGACCCAGGAAAACCGGTGGTATAATTTCAGCCTGAGTCTGAAGGTCTAAGAACCAGGGGAGGCAATGGTGTAAATCCCAGTCTAGGGACAGAAGAAGACCAATGTCCCAACTCAACCAGGCAAATAAGAAAGAAAAAAAGGCAAATTCTTCCTTCTTCTGCCTTTTGTTCTATTCAGGCCCTCAACAGGTTGGATGATGCTCACCCACCCTGGGGAGGGCAGTCTACTGAGTCCACCGATTCAAATGCTGATTTCATCCAGAAACACCCTCACAGACACACCCAGAAATAATGTTTAATCTGGGCACCCTGTAGTGCAGTAAAATTGACACAAAGATTAACCATCATAGTTGCTATAATCATTACACTGTGCATCTTAATTTACCCGAATCTACTTTAGATTATTAAGTTTGGTAATAGAGAAACTCATCCAATATAGTTCCATTAACTTTCCCTCCTTTGTGCTGTTATTGTCATTTTTATTACATCTCTATGATATATCATCAATACAATATTTTAATTTAAACTTTATACATTCTTTAACCTTTTTAATTCAGTTAGTAGAGGATAGGGAAATATATTTATGCAGTCTTTTACAGTTACCCTTATATTTACCATTTCCTTGCTCTTTATTTCCTCCTGTAAATTTGATTTAACATCCTATATCCTTTTCTTTCATATGGAAAGACTTTCTTTAGTATTTCTTATAAGGCAAGATTGCTAGCAATGAATTATCTCAGTCTTTGTTAATCTGAAAATACCCTTATTTCAACTTCATTTTGAAGGATAGTTTGACTGGGTATGGAATTCTTGGTTGACAGATTTTTCCTTTTAGCACTTTGAGTATTTTATCTCACTGTCCTCCAGTTTTTGTTTTTTTTTTCTAATGAGAAGCCAGCTATTAATTGGAATGTTGTTCCTTTATGTAAGATAAGTCTTTTTTCTCCTGCTGCTTTCAAGATTCTCTCTTGGTCTTTATCTTTGATTTGATATGTCCAGATACAGATTTCTTTGATCCTACTTGGTGTATGTTGGGTCTCTTGAATTTTAGATTACATTTTTTAACATCTTTATTGGAGTATAATTGCTTTACAATGTTTTGTTAGTTTCTGCTATATAAAAAATTGAATCAGCTATATGTATACATATATCCCCATATCCCCTCCCTCTTGTGCCTCCTTCTCACTCTCCCTATCTCACCCCTCCAGGTGGTCACAAAGCACCTAGCTGATCTCCCTGTGCTATGCAGCTGCTTCCCACTAGCTATCTATTTTACATTTGGTAGTGTATATATGTCCGTGCTACTCTCTCACTTCATCCCAGCGTACCCTTCCCACCCCGTGTCCTCAAGTCCACACTCTATGTCTGTTTCATTATTCCTGTCCTGCTCATAAGTTCATCAGAACCATTTTTTTTTTTGGATTCCATATATATGTGTTAGCATACAATATTTGTTTTTCTCTTTCTGACTTACTTCACTCTGTATGACAGACTCTAGGTCCATTCACCTCTCAGAAATAACTCAATTTCATTTCTTTTTTATAGCTGAGTAATATCCCATTGTGTATATGTGCCACATCTTCTTTATGCATTCATCTGTCGATGGACAATTAGGTTGCTTCCATGTCCTGGCTATTGTAAATAGTGCTACAATGAACACTGTAGTACATGTCTCTTTTTGAATTACAGTTTTCTCAGGGTATGTGCCCAGTAGTGGGATTGCTGGGTCATGTGGTAGTTCTATTTTTAGTTTTTTAAGGAATCTCCATACTGTTGTCCATAGTGGCTGTATCAATTTACATTCCCACCAACAGTGCAAGAGGGTTCCCTTTTCTCCACACCCTCTCCAGCATTTATTGTTTGTAGATTTTTTGATGATGGCCATTCTGACCAGTGTGAGGTGATGCCTCATTGTGGTTTTGTTATATTATTATTTTTCATCAAATTTGAAAAAAAATTTGGCTATTGTTTCTTAAAATTTTTTTTACCCATTTCTTCCTCTGCTTTCCTTCTGGGATTCCCATTATGCATATATTAATATGTCTGATGACTCTCTGAGAGTCTGTTCATTTTTCTTCATTTATTTCTCTTTCTATTTTTCAGATTGGATAATTCCTATTAATCTATCTTCAAGTTCATTTATTCTTCCTTCTGTCATCTTGAATCTTCTGTTGAAATTACTGAATTTACAAATTTTCATTTTGGAAGCCTTCAACTACAGACTTTCTACTTGGTTCTTTTTAAAAATAATTTCTATCCCTTTATTAATATTTTCTATTCAGTGGGTCATTACCATCATACTTTTCTTAAATTCTTTAAACATGGTTCCCTTCTCTTTTTTTTTAGACATATTTATAATAGATGTTTTCAAGTTTTAGTCTACTAAATCCAATATCTAGAGCCCATGCAGTTTCTATTTTATGGGTTTCAATTTCTTGTCTCTTAATGTTTTTTGTTGAAAATTAAGCATTTTAGAAACAATATTACAGCAATTCTGTATTCTGATATGCCTCCTCCTACCTCTCAGATTTGTGGCTGTCTCTTCTTTTCAAAAATATGCCTAAATCAATTATATGATATCTGTCTCCCTGCTGATGTCTCTGTTCGGATTTTTAGTTTTTAAAATTCTTATTTTTATGTAACCCTATCTTTTTAGGGGTTAACCCTGTGTCAGCATAGCTTAGTAGTCAATTGAAAATGTTTACACTAAAACACTTTCCGTCAGTAAGGTTTCCACCCTTTCCCAACGTATCTGTATGTGGGTTGGAGAATGTATTAAGAATTCAAGTTTGCTAGCTTTTGCTAGTCTTTCTAGCTTTTATTTTCTATTGGACACCACCCTGTCTCCCCCATGCCTGCACATAAGCTTACATTCAGTCAGGAATGTGTAGATAGCTAAGGTTGTCTCCAATTTTTTCCCAGCATGTATGCAGCCTTACACATGTGTTCACACATCCAGACCACCAAGGACATGTGGGAGTTTATTATGGCCCACTCTAGTGGTCTCATTTTGGGGATTTTTCTGTGAAATTTTTGGTTAGTCTGCCAGTCTGCTGTTAACCTCAACTAACATCATGACTTCATACTACCTGCAATGTTGCCATTCCTCCTTGGTTTCCACCAAAATTGCTTTCTGACAATGACCAAAGGTATTGGGTATCTAGAGTTCTGTTCCAAATCAAGTCAGACCTCTTCAGCAGTAAACTTCTGATTTTCACAGCTTGCCCCACCCTGGCAGAACTACTGTTGCTCATGGAACCAGGGAAGGGGGTGTTGGTAAGAACTGACATAGGCAATAATGCCACAGCCTCCCACTGTTATTGCTCAAGGTTTAGTAGGGGTTTTTTTGTTATTTTTGTTTTTACTTCAATAAGTACTTCTCAATTTACTGATACCATAGTCAGTTTTTAGAGTCCTGGAATTGTTGCTTTTGATAATTTTGTCCAGTTTTATCATTGCTTTTCAGGAAGAGGATTTGATAAGCTCCTCATGCCATTATTCTAGAAATATCACCAATATTTCTTTCCAATAAACAGTACAAAAAACTATCAAGAGTGAATATGTTTAAATACCCAAATACAGTGCTTTTTACTTCCTGGAATAATTAGTCTTCTGTACAGAATTCCAATTAATTTCCATCCTTTAAATGTAACTTGTGTGGGCATGATCTGGCCAGTTTACCTCCGCCAACACAAAAAGAAAGCACTGCAACCATAACCAATTATTTGTCTGAATAAGTTCATTGAAAGTAAGATGCTCTGGGGAGGACACCATCTGATCACTACAGCACAGTCCTATTTTTGTGCACCACACTCCTTGCTCTAGCACTCTTTTACCCTTTCAGTATTTAACTCTCTTTTTCTTACATAACAACATATATATATATGTTTAAATTAATGGTGTGGTTTTGTCTCCTGATTATATTCTGAATGACATAAGATGAGAGAAAGGTAAGTGTATGGGAGGAAATTTATTTCTAGTTACCATGGGCATGTCTGTTGACACATGGAGCTGACTGGAATCAAGTTGGAAAGAAAGTTAAAGTGAGTAAGATTTTTGTCAGAGTCAAATTATTAAAAGAGGTCATCAACCTGTGCTAAAAAAAAAAAAGCATTTATTTTGAGACATAAAACAATCCTTGTGCCCCAACCACCTATGTGCAGGAAATTGGCTGAGAAATCTCATTACTCCAAGAAGCATAAGGATATATTACCTGATGCCTTTTTAAGAAGTGGCCAAAGATAATGGATATCATCAAAAAGTCTATAAATAATAAATGCTAGAGAGGATGGGGAGAAAAGGGAATTGTACACTGTAGATGGGAATGTAAATTGGGGCAGCCACTATAGAAAAGAGTATGGAGTGTCCTTAAAAACTAAAAATAGAACTACAAACGATCCAGCAATTCAACTCCTAGGTATATATCCAGAAAAAATGAAAATTCTAATTCAAAAAGACACATGCACCCCAATGTTCATAGCAGCACTATTTACAATAACCAAGACATAGAAGCAACTCAAGTGCCCATCAACAAAAGACTGGAGATTTTTGAGAAGATGGCGGAAGAGTAAGATGCGGAGATCACCTTCCTCCCCACAGATACATCAGAAATACATCCACACGTGGAAGTGCTCCTATTGAACACCCACTGAACGCTGGCAGAAGACCTCAGACCTCCCCAAAGGCAAGAAACTCCCCACGTACTTGGGTAGGGCAAAAGAAAAAAAGAAAAAACAGAGACAAAAGAATAGGGACGGGACCTGCACCAGTGGGAGGGAGCTGTGAAGGAGGAAAGGTTTCCACACACTAGAAGCCCCTTCGCAGGTGAAGACTGCGGATGGCGGAGGGGGGAAGCTTTAGAGCCACGGAGGAGAGCGCAGCAACAGGGGTGCGGAGGGCAAAGCAGAGAGATTCCCGCACAGAGGATCGGTGCCGACCAGCACTCTCCTGGAGGAGAGGCTTGTCTGCTCACCCGCCGGGGCGGGCGGGGGCTGGGAGCTGAGGCTCGGGCTTCAGTCGGATCCCAGGAAGAGGACTGGGGTTGGTAGCGTGAACACAGCCTGAAGGGGTTAGCGCACCACAGCTAGCCTGGAGGGAGTCCGGGAAAAGTCTGGAGATGCCGAAGAGACAAGAGACTTTTACTTGCCCCTTTGTTTCCTGGTGTGCGAGGAGAGGGGATTAAGAGCGCTGCTTAAAGGAGCTCCAGAGACGGGCGCGAGCCGCGGCTATCAGCGCGGACCCCAGAGATGGGCATGAGACGCCAAGGCTGCTGCTGCCGCCACCAAGAAGGCTGTGTGTGAGCACAGGTCACTATCCCCACCTCCCCTCCCGGGAGCCTGTGCAGCCCGCCACTGCCAGGGTCCCGTTATCCAGCAACAACTTCCCCGGGAGAACGCACGGCGCGCCTCAGGCTGGAGCAACGTCACGCCAGCCTCTGCTGCCGCAGGTTCGCCCGCATCTGTACCCCTCCCTCCCCCTGGGCCTGAGTGAGCCAGAGCCACCAAATCAGCTGCTCCTTTAACCTTGTCCGGTCTGAGCGAAGAACAGACGTCCTCAGGCGACCTACACACAGAGGCGGGTTCAAATCCAAAGCTGAATCCCAGGAGCTGTGCGAACAAAGAAGAGAAAGGGAAATTTCTCCCAGCAGCCTCAGGAGAAGCGGATGAAATCTCCACAGTCAACTTGATGTACCCTGCATCTGTGGAATACCTGAATAGACAACGAATCATCCCAAATTGAGGTGGTGGACTTTGGGAACAAGATAGATTATTTTCTCCCCTTTTCCTCTTTATGTGAGTGTGTATGTGTATGCTTCTGTGTTAGATTTTGTCTGTATAGCTTTGCTTTAACCATTTGTCCTAGGGTTCTGTCCATCTGGTTTTTTTTTTTTTTTTTTTTTTTTTTTACTTTTTTAAAAATTTTTTAATAATTTTTTTTATTTTAATAACTTTCTTTTATTTTACCCTCTTTCTTTCTTTCTTTCTATTTTTTCTCCCTTTTATTCTGAGCCGTGTGGAGGACAGGCTCTTGGTGCTCCAGCCAGGCATCAGGGCTGTGCCACTGAGGTGGGAAAGCCAACTTCAGGACACTGATCCACAAGAGACCTTCCAGCTCCACATAATAACAAACGACGAAAATCTCCCAGAGATCTCCATCTCAACACCAAGACCCAGCTTCACTCAACGACCAGCAAGCTACAGTGCTGGACACCCTATGCCAAAATACTAGCAAGACAGGAACACAGCCCCATCCATTAGCAGAGAGGCTGTCTAAAACCATAATAAGGCCACAGACACCCCAAAACACCACCAGATGTGGACCTGCCCACCAGAAAGACAAGATCCAGCCTCATCCACCAGAACACAGGCACTACTCCCCTCCACCAGGAAACCTACACAACCCACTGAATCAACCTTAGCCACTGGGGACAGACACCAAAAACAACGGGAACTAGGAACCTGCAACCTGTGAAAAGGAGACCCCAAACACAGTAAGATCAGCAAAATGAAAAGACAGAAAAACACACAGCAAATGAAGGAGCAAGGTAAAAACACACCAGACTTAACAAATGAAGAGGACATAGGCAGGCTACCTGAAAAGGAATTCAGAATAATGATAGTAAAGATGATCCAGAATCTTGGAAATAGAATACAGAAAATGTAAGAAACATTTAACAAGGACCTAGAAGAACTAAAGAGGAAACAAGCAATGATGAACAACACAATAAATGAAATTAAAAATACTCTAGAAGGGATCAATAGCAGAATAGCTGAGGCAGAAGAACAAATAAGTGACCTGGAAGATAAAATAGTGGAAATAACTACTGCAGAGCAGAATAAAGAAAAAAGAATGAAAAGAACTGAGGACAGTCTCAGAGACCACTGGGACAACATTAAACGCACCAACATTCGAATTATAGGGGTCCCAGAAGAAGAAGAGAAAAAGAAAGGCACTGAGAAAATATTTGAAGAGATTATATTTGAAAACTTCCCTAATATGGGAAAGGAAATAGTTAATCACGTCCAGGAGGCACAGAGAGTCCCAAACAGGATAAATCCAAGGAGAAACACGCCAAGACACATATTAATCAAACTATCAAAAATTAAATACAAAGAAAACATATTAAAAGCAGCAAGGGAAAAACAACAAATAACACACAAGGGAATCCCCATAAGGTTAACAGCTGATTTTTCAGCAGAAACTCTGCAAGTCAGAAGGGAGTGGCAGGACATATTTAAAGTGATGAAGGAGAAAAACCTACAACCAAGATTACCCAGCAAGTATCTCCTTCAGATTTGATGGAGAAATTAAAACCTTTACAGACAAGCAAAAGCTGAGAGAGTTCAGCACCACCAAACCAGCTTTACAACAAATGTTAAAGGAACCTCTCTAGGCAAGAAACACAAGAGAAGGAAAACACCTACAATAACAAACCCAAAACACTTAAGAAAATGGGAATAGGAACATACATATCGATAATTATCTTAAATGTAAATGGATTAAATGCTCCCACTAAAAGGCACAGACTGGCTGAATGGATACAAAAACAAAACCCATATATATGCTGTCTACAAGAGACCCACTTCAGACCTAGGGACACATACAGACTGAAAGTGAGGGGATGGAAAAAGATATCCCATGCAAATGGAAATCAGAAGAAAGCTGGAGTAGCAATTCTCATATCAGACAAAATAGACTTTAAAATAAAGATTATTACAAGAGACAAATAAGGACACTACATAATGATCAAGGGATTGATCCAAGAAGAAGATATAATAATTGTAAATATTTATGCACCCAACATAGGAGCACCTCAATACATAAGACAAATAGTAACAGCCATGAAAGGGGAAATCGACAGTAACAAAATCATAGTAGGGGACTTTTACACCTCACTTTCACCAATGGAAAGGTCATCCAAAATGAAAATAAATAAGGAAACACAAGCTTTAAATCATACATTAAACAAGATGGACTTGATTGATATTTATAGGACATTCCATCCAAAAACAACAAAATACACATTTTTCACAAGTGCTCATGGAACATTCTCCAGGATAGATCATATCTTGGGTCACAAATCAAGCCTTGGTAAATTTAAGAAAATTGAAATCGTATCAAGTATCTTTTCTGACCACAACGCTATGAGACTAGATATCACTTACAGGAAAAGATCTGGAAAAAATACAAACAAATGGAGGATAAACAATACACTACTTAATAACGAAGTGATCACTGAAGAAATCAAAGAGGAAATCAAAAAATACCTAGAAACAAATGACAATGGAGACACGACGACCCAAAACCTATGGGATGCAGCAAAAGCAGTTCTAATGGGAAGTTTATACCAATACAATCGTACCTTAAGAAACAGGAAACGTCCCAAATGAACAACCTAACCTTGCACCTAAAGCAATTAGAGAAAGAAGAACAACAACAAAAAAAAAACCCAAGTTAGCAGAAGGAAAGAAATCATAAAGATCAGATCAGAAATAAATGAAAAAGAAATGAAGGAAACGATAGCAAAGATCAATAAAACAAAAAGCTGGTTCTTTGAGAAGATAAACAAAATTGATAAACCATTAGCCAGACGCATCAAGAGAAAAAGGGAGAAGACTCAAATCAATAGAATTAGAAATGAAAAAGGAGAAGTAACCACTGACACTGCAGAAATACAAAGGATCATGAGAGATTACTACAAGCAACTCTATGCCAATAAAATGGACAACCTGGAAGAAATGGACAAATTCTTAGAAATGCACAACCTACCGAGACTGAACCAGGAAGAAATAGAAAATATGAACAGACCAATCACAGGCACTGAAATTGAAACTGTGATTAAAAATCTTCCAACAAACAAAAGCCCACGACCAGATGGCTTCACAGGCAAATTCTATCAAACATTTAGAGAAGAGTTCACACCTATCCTTCTCAAATTCTTCCAAAATATAGCATAGGGAGGAACATTCCCAAACTCATTCTACGAGGCCACCATCACCCTAATACCAAAACCAGACAAAGATGTCACAAAGAAAGAAAACTACAGGCCAATATCAGTGATGAACATAGATGCAAAATCCTCAGCAAAATACTAGCAAACAGAATCCAACAGCACATTAAAAGGATCATACACCATGATCAAGTGGGGTTTATTTCAGGAATGCAAGGATTCCTCAATATACACAAATCAATCGACGTGATACACCATACTAACAAATTGAAGGAGAAAAATCATATGATCATCTCAATAGATGCAGAGAAAGCTTTTGACAAAATTCAACACCCATTTATGATAAAAACCCTGCAGAAAGTAGCCATAGAGGGAACTTTTCTCAACATAATAAACGCCATATATGACAAACCCACAGCCAACATCGTCCTCAATGGTGAAAAACTGAAACCATTTCCACTAAGATCAGGAACAAGACAAGGTTGCCCACTCTCACCACTATTATTCAACATAGCTTTGGAAGTTTTAGCCACAGCAATCAGAGAAGAAAAAGAAATCCAAAACAGAAAAGAAGAAGTAAAGTTGTCACTGTTTGCAGATGACATGATAATATACAGAGAGAATCCTAAAGATGCTACCAGAAAACTACTAGAGCTAATCAATGAATTTGGTAAAGTAGCAGGATACAAAATTAATGCACAGAAATCTCTGGCATTCTTATACACTAGTGATGAAAAATCTGAAAGTGAAATTAAGAAAACACTCCCATTTACCATCGCAACAAAAAGAATAAAGTATCTAGGAATAAACCTACCTAAGGAGACAAAAGACCTGTATGCAGAAAATTATAAGACACTGCTGAAAGAAATTAAAGATGATACAAATAGATGGAGAGATATACCATGTTCTTGGATTGGAAGAATCAACATTGTGAAAATGACTCTACTACCCAAAGCAATCTACAGATTCAGTGCAATCCCTATCAAACTACCACTGGCATTTTTCACAGAACTAGACCAAAAAATTTCACAATTTGTATGGAAACACAAAAGACCCCGAATAGCCAAAGCAATCTTGAGAACGAAAAACGAAGCTGGAGGAATCAGGCTCCCTGACTTCAGACTATACTACAAAGCTACAGTAATCAAGACAGTATGGTACTGGCACAAAAACAGAAACATAGATCAATGGAACAGGATAGAAAGCCCAGAGATAAACCCAGGCACATATGGTCACCTTATCTTTGATAAAGGAGGCAAGCATATACAGTGGAGAAAAGACAGCCTCTTCAATAAGTGGTGCTGGGAAAACTGGACAGGTACATGTAAAAGTATGAAATTCCAACACTCCCTAACACCATACACAAAAAGAAACTCAAAATGGATTAAAGACCTAAATGTAAGGCCAGACACTATCAAACTCTTAGAGGAAAACATAGGCAGAACACTCTATGACATAAATCACAACAAGATCCTTTTTTGACCCAGCCCCTAGAGAAATGGAAATAAAAACACAAATAAACAAATGGGACCTAATGAAAGTTAAAAGCTTTTGCACAGCAAAGGAAACCATAAACAAGACCAAAAGACAACCCTCGGAATGGGAGAAAATATTTGCAAATGAAGCAACTGACAAAGGATTAATCTCCAAAATTTACAAGCAGCTCATGCAGCTCAATAACAAAAAAACAAACAACCCAATCCAAAAATGGGCAGAAGACCTAAAGAGACATTTCTCCAAAGAAGATATACAGATTGCCAACAGACACATGAAAGAATGCTCAACATCATTAATCATTAGAGAAATGCATATCAAAACTACAATGAGATATCATTTCACACCAGTCAGAATGGCCATCATCAAAAAATCTAGAAACAATAAATGCTGGAGGGGATGTGGAGAAAAGGGAACCCTCTTGCACTGTTGGTGGGAATATAAATTGATACAGCCACCATGGAGAACAGTATGGAGGTTCCTTAAAAAACTACAAATAGAACTACCATACGACCCAGAAATCCCACTACTGGGCATATACCCTGAGAAAACCACAATTCAAAAAGGGTCATGTACCAAAATATTCATTGCAGCTCTATTTACAATAGCCAGGACGTGGAAGCAACCTAAGTGTCCATCAACAGATGAATGGATAAAGAAGATGTGGCACATATACACAATGGAATATTACTCCGCCATAAAAAGAAACGAAATTGAGTTATTTGTGGTGAGGTGGATGGACCTAGAGTCTGTCATACAGAGTGAAGTAAGTCAGAAAGAGAAAAACAAGTACCGTATGCTAACATATATATATGGAATCTAAGGGAAAAAAAAAGGTCATGAAGAACCTAAGGGTAAGACTTGAATAAAGACACAGACCTACTAGAGCACGGACATGAGGATATTGGGAGGGAGAAGGGTAAGCTGTGACAAAGTAAGAGAGTTTCATGGACATATATACACTACCAAACGTAAAATAGATAGCTCGTGGGAAGTAGCTGCATAGCACAGGGAGATCAGCTAGGTGGTTTGTGACCATCTAGAGGGGTGGGATAGGGAGGGTGGGAGGGAGGGAGACACAAGAGGGAAGAGATATGGGAACATATGTTTATGTATAACTGATTCACTTTGTTATAAAGCAGAAACGAACACACCATTGTAAAGCAATTATACGCCGATAAAGATGTTAAAAAAAACAAAACTAAAAATAGAACTACCATACGACTCAGCAATCCCACTGCTGGGCATATACCCTGAGAAAACCATAATTCAAAAAGATTCATGTACCACAGTGTTCACTGCAGCTCTATTTACAATAGCCAGGACATGGAAGCATCCTAAGTGTCCATCGACAGATGAATGGATAAAGAAGATGTGGCACATATATACAATGGAATATTACTCAGCCATAAAAGAAATGAAATTGAGTTATTTATAGTGAGGTGTATGGACCTAGAGTCTGTCGTACAGAGTGAAGTAAGTCAGAAGGAGAAAAACAAATACCGTATGCTAACACATATATATGGAATCTAATTTAAAAAAATGGTTCTGAACAACCTAGGAGCAGGACAGGAATAAAGATGCAGATGTAGAGAATGGACTTGAGGACACGGGGAGTGGGAAGGGTAAGCTGGGACGAAGTGAGAGAGTGGCATGGACTTATATACACTACGAAACGTAAAATAGATAGCTAGTGGGAAGCAGCTGCATAGCACAGGGAGATCAGCTCCGTGCTTTGTGACCACATAGAGGGGTGGGATAGGAAGGGTGGGAAGGAGACACAAGAGGGAGGATATATGGGGATATATGTATAAGTATAGCTGATTCATTTTGTTATACAACAGCAACTAACACAACAATGAAAACAATTATACTCCAATAAAGATGTTTAAACACAAAACAAAACAAAAAAAACCCAAAAGATTGGCTTAATAAGGTTATTGAGTTATTGAGATGTTAACTAGACGTGGAACACAATTCAGTTCTAAGCTACTTTTGGATAGTAGACAAGAACTTTCTTTCTCAGTCTACTCATGTTGACTTCTGAATAATAGAAACAAAATGTAATAAAGAGGTAGTACACGAAAAATAATATACCTATCCCAATGCAAAAACGTTTTCTATTATAGTTCCCAGTAAGAATGTTAAATCAAAGGGTTATCGTGACTAGGAAGAGGGATTCAGGTTAAAAAGTTATTTGTAAGATTGTAGGATGAACTTCAAACATTAAATGAGACAGAAAGAGAAGATGAATCTCTCCTGAGACAAAGAGAGAAGGAAAGATATCTTTTGCTCTGGTTTTCTTCAGCATACACTTATGGTGCTTACTATGTGCTGGGCAAGGTTCTAAGTACTTTGCAAATATTACTTTGTTTAGTCTGCATTAACAATCTTTGTGGTCTAGGCATTATGTTACTCGTGCTCACTTGAGGAAATAGATGCACACAGACATTAGGTATTTTTTTCTGAAGTCACAGAGCTGGCCCAGGGCAGTATCAGGCTTCAAACCCAGGCTCATAGTCACTATGCTGCCCAGCCTGTTTTCCTTTCTAGAACCACATGCAATCGGCCAATGTCAAAAGCATTGAACATACTTTCCCTTCAAGAAGAAACATATCCATGAAATTCTCTCCCTGTACTTGCATGGAGCACTCAGTTCTCTGCAGCCCCTGAGCCCTTCTGCCTATCTGCATATCCAGGTAGACCAAAGAAAGCCTTAGAGATAGAATACATATATAGATATATATCATATATATGTATTGTACACTAAACACACCTAAATCTCCATTTCCCTAAATCACACGTATACACGTACATTCTTGGTCTCTATGAAGGCTAAGCCATTGTGTAGTGGCTTTGGGTTGGCTACTGAACCTTCTAAGTCTGTTTCTGTACCTATAAACTAAGAATAAATGCACTATCTACCTCACTGGCTGAACAGAACTTATATTTTCCTCCTACACACGTACATCTTGGTGCTTCTCATTCCTTAGAAAATTCAGCTGTCACTAACACATTCCCTATTCTTAACATGAAACACTTCTCCCTCTACTCCAGACACAGATGACTTGATCAGGGCACATGTATTCAGAGGAAGTGTGACCTTATTTAGGCTGAACATATTAGAGACACCAAAATCTAGAACCAGAGATACCAGGACCGAGATGGTCAGAACCAGAAGGTTAAGGAACTCCTGGAGTGAAGGCTGCATTTTAGGGACTGTCCTGCTGGGGTCATGAGCAAGTAAAGGGAACACGTGGAACCAGGAGGAAGTGGCAGCTGTTCTGAGAAGTAGAGATGGTGCTTCAGGCAGCTCTGAAGGTACAGAGAGGGTACCTTTAGGTCTGAGACATCATTCTGCTACTCCAAGCATGGGCAGGCTATCTCTGTCACTTTGTCTCCTAGGAAACCCCTCTGCTTTTGGCTTCAGACAGTGTGCATGAGATTGTGGTCACTTGCAATCAAGTGATTTCTAAACTTGTGGGCTTATTGTAAAGATTAAATGAAATTAGACAAGGAAGCACCCCCCAAGAGAGTTGTAAGGCAACCAAAAGCACCATCCTCTGGCATCTGATGCAAATTAAAACAAAAGGAGCAGAGAGCAGGCCACCCTAGGTTCCTGGAGCATGGGCCCATGTGTGGTGTGGTGAGTCCAAAGGGACAGGGGGTGGGGCCAGACCTGATGGGCAGCACAAAAGGTCTGCAGACTTCTCTAGAGATGAGCAGAGCGAGTGAGTCTGTGTTTGGGGAATGGAGAGGAATTGAAGTCATATGCTAAATTCACCAAAACTATTAAAAGATAGTTTGCTCCAGCAGAACCCAGCAGAGGTGGAACCCAGTGGAGGCAGAACCCAGCAGAAAATAATGATCTTCTAGGTTTGGAGTGTCCTTATTCACAAAAGAACCACAAAGGTGGGATCTTTGTTCACGAGCCGGGGGTCAGGCCAAAGCTCCTGCAGTGGGAGCTCTGAGTCCAAACCACTGGACTAACAGAGAAGCTCAGACCCCGTGGAATATTCATCAGAGTGCGGTCTCACAGAGGTCCTCATCTCAGCACCAAGACCCAGCTCTACCCAACAGCTTACAAACTCCAGTCTTGGAAGCCTCAGGCCAAACAATCAATAACAGAGGAACAAAATCCCACTCATTAAAAAAAAAAAAAAAAAGTGACAGCAAAAAAATATGTCACAGATGAAGGAGCAAGGTAAAAACTTACAAGACCAAATAAATGAAGAGGAAATAGGCAATCTACCTGAAAAAGAATTCAGAGTAATGATAGTAAAGATGGTCCAGAATCATGGAAATAGAATAGAGGTATGGATTGAGAAGATACAAGAAATGTTTAACAAAGATCTAGAAGAACTAAAGAACAAACAAACAGAGATGAACAACACAATAACTGAAATGAAAAATACACTAGAAGGAATCAGTAACAGAATAACTGAGGCAGAAGAACGAATAAGTGATCTGGAAGACAAAATGGTGGAAATAACTCCTGAGGAGCAGAATAAAGAAAAAAGGATGAAAAGAATTGAAGACAATCTCAGAGACATCTGGGACAACACTAAACGTACCAACATTCTAATTATACTGGTCCCAGAAGAAGAAGAGAAAAGGAAAGGGTCTGAGAAAATATTGCAGAGATTATAGTTGAAAACTTCCCTAACATGGGAAAGGAAAAGGCCCTGGGTGTGTGGGGTGGGGTGTGCTGGGCCTAGGCTCAGTGCGACCAGAAGGGGCCTTGTCGTGTGGAGCGTCAGGCCTGGGATCTGCAGGCTCCCCGAGGCCCACTGGGTGGGGGGAAATGCAGGCCGCATTTCCTTCTGGTCCTCCAATCCCCTGAGGGTCTCTCCCTGTCCCTGTTGTTCCCCTCGTTGTGAATGGGCCCCTCTGTGCATGGGAATCCCTCCCCTCCTCCAGCTGCCCCTCAGGGGCACCAGTCCCATCTGGCCTCCACTTCTCCTTCCCCTTCCCTCCCCCCATGTCCTACTGGGTCACTCAGGGGTTCCTCCAGTCCTCTTAGGTGTCCGAGGTCCCCCACCAACACCTGGTAGGTGTCCTAGCTGTGAGGAGACGCCAACTCTGCATCCTCCTACTCTGCCACCTTGACTCCAGCCCCCCAGCTTTTTTTCTGATGGAGATTTCCTTGAAGTCTAGGAGCTGAAATAATAAATAAAAACATGTAAAAAGAGGGAACAGCCACCACCAATTACGGCAGATTGGCTCTGTGCTGGGGTCCTTGTTCACCACTTAGCTAGGCTTGCTCTGAGCCTAGGGATTAGCCTGAGGTGAAAGCTTGAGGTCTTCTCAGGACTTTTCTGAGCATGTCATGCCTGGTCCTGCATGTGGCTTTCTAAATTCCCCTGCATACAGGCTGCTTTGAAAGTCCTAATTTCCCAAATAGTCTCACTTCCAGCTTCTACCTTGGGCTTTAAATGGTCTATTATATTTCTCCACCCAGAATCTCTTGACCCAGGCATCAGTTCATTTACAGTTGCCTTGTAGCTTTACAAGTAGCACCTGCCATTTTTCTGTGTTCTGTGTTATGCAAAACAGACAAGAGCATCTTGCTTCAGGCTTTCAGGCTTTCGGGTTTCCCCCTGACAGGTTGGAATAGTGGTACACAATAATTTGTAAATAAGGTCTACTCTGCTCCAACCAGTTGGAATTGGAGAACTGGAAACCAGGCTGCTGCTGGCTCAAGACTAAGACCACTGTTATGTTGGGAGGAGTGGAACAAGAGTAGGTAAATGGCCACAAAACTTTCCTATCTCTTTGGAGATGATTTTTTCCAATTGGGCATTTGCTTGGTTGTGGAAACCTTTGATGATTTTCCAGAGCTCTTACAGAGTTGGTTTAGAAGCTTCTGATCGGTTTTTGTTTTGAATGTTTCTGTAGGGAAACGAGAGTTTGAAACTTCCTAGACCATCATTTTGCTGCCATCTTTCTTCCTTTAACTTTTGATATAAATTTTAGAATAAGCTTGTCTATTGTGACAAAAAAAAAAAACCTGTTGGGAGTTGATAAGAATTGCATTTAAACCTACAGATCAATTTGGGAAGAATTAATATTTTACCATATTGAGTCTTCCAATCCATGAAAATAATATGCCTCTGTACTTTGTTTTTACCACTTGTTTAATTGTTTTCATCAGAGTTTTGTAGGTTTCATTATACAGATCTACATTTTTTAAACATTTATATTAAACATCTCAGTTTGAAGGCAGTTATTGTATACATTTATTTATTTATATTTATTTGTAGCACTTTTTATTTTTCTTAAACTGAGGTATAACTGACGTACAACATTATATTAGTTTCAAGTGGACAACATAATGATTCAATATTTCTATATGTTGCAAAATTACGACCACAATAAGTCTAGTTAACATCCACCATCATATATTGCTACAATTTTTTTCTTGTGATAAGAACTTTGAAGATTTATTCTCTTAGAAACTTTCAAATATGCAGTACAGTATTTTTAACTAGAGTTGCCGTGTTTTACATTACATCCACATGATTTATAATATTTATTTTATAACTGGAAGTTTGTATGTTTTGACTACCTCCAGCCTTTTTGCCCACCTTCCTCACGCCCGACTTCCAGCAACCACCAAACTGTTCCCTGTATCTGTGAGTCTGTTTTGTTTGTTTTTCATTATTCCATATATGTGAGATCATACGGTGTTTGTTTTTCTGTGTGTGACTTATTTTGCTTAGCATAACACCCTCAAGGTCTATCCATGCTGTCACAAGTGGCAAGATTTTATTCTTCTTTATGACTGAATAATATTCCATTATATATATATATATATATATATATATATATATATATATATATATACCTCACATTTTCTTTATCCATTTATTCATCACTGGACATTTTGGTTGTTTCCATAGTTTGGCTATTGTAAATAATGCTGCAATGAACATAGGGTTGCATATATCTTTTCAAGTTAGCATTTTGATTTTCTTTGGCTAAATACCCAGAAGTGGAATTGCTGAATTATATGGTAGTTCTATTTTTAATTTTTGAGGAAACTCCATGCTGTTTTCCATAATGGCTACACAAATTTACATTCCCACAAGCAGTGCACAAAGTTTCCCTTTTCTCCCTATCCTTGCTACCACTTATTATTTCTTTGCTTTTGATAATAGCCATTCTAACAGGTATAAGGTGATACCTCATTGTGGTTTTGATTTGCAATTTCTTGATGACTAATGATGTTGAGCATCCTTTTGTGTACCTGTTAGCCAATTGTATATCGTCTTTGGACAATGTCTTTTCAGATCCTCTGCTTATTTTTTAATTGGAATTTTTTTGTTTGTTTTTGAGTTGTATGAATTCTTTACATGCTTTGGATATTAACCCCTCCCCTTATTGGATAGATGATTTGCAAATATTTTCTCCTATTCACTAGGTTGCCTTTTCACTCTATTGATGGTTTCCTTTGCTGTGCAGAAGCTATTTAGTTTGATGTACTTCCACTTGTTTATTTTTGCTTTAGTTGTCTTTGCTTTTGGTGTCAAATCCCAAAAAGAAAAAAAAAAAAAAATCATTGACAAGATTGATGTTAAGGAGCTTACTGCCTATGTTTTATTCTAGGAGTTTTTATGGTTTCAGGTCTTACATTCAAGTCTTTAATCCATTTTGAGTTGAATTTGTGTATGGTGTAAGATACTGGTCCAGTTTCATTTTTTGTATGTGGCTGTCCAGTTTTCCTAACACCATTTATTGAAGAGACTGTCCTTTATCTATTGTATACTCTTGGCTCCTTTGTTGTAAATTCATTGACCATATATGAATGGGTTTATTTCTGGGCTCTCTGTCTTTTTCATTGATATGTGTCTCCCTTTATACCAATACCATACTGTTTTGATTACTATAGCTTTGTAATATAGTTTGAAATCAGGGAGCATGCATTTTCCAGCTTTCTTCTTCTTTCTCAAGATTTTCAGGGCCTTTTGTGGTTCCATACAAATTTTAGAATTGTTTGTTCTGTTTCTGTGAAAAATGTCACTGGAATTTTGATTGAGTTTTATTGAATCTGTAGATTGTTTGGGGAGTATGGACATTTTAATAATATCAATTCTTCCAGTACATGAGCATGGGGTATCTTTGTGTCTTCTTCAATTTATTTCACCAATGTCTTATAGTTTCAGTGTACAGGTCTTTCACTTCCTTGGTTAAATTTATTCTTCTTTTATTCTTTATGATACAATTGTAAGTGGGATTGTTTTCTTAACTTCTCTTTTGGTTAGTTTGTTATTAGTGTGTAGAAATGTGACATACTTCTGTATAATGATTTTATATCCTGCAAATTTACTAAATTCATTTATTAGTTCTGACAGTTTTTCGATGGAGTCTTTAGGGTTTTCTATATATTGTGTCATGTCATCTGCAAATAGTAACCGTTTTACTTCTTTCTTCCCAGTTTGGATGCCTTTTATTTCTTTTCCTTGCATAATTGCCCTGGCTAGGACTTTAGTGGTCGTCTTTGTCTTGTTTCTGATCTTAGAGGAAAAGCTTTCAGCTTTTCACTGTTGAACATGATGTTATTTGTGGGCTTGTCATACATGGTCTTTATTATGTTGAGGTATGTTCCCTCTATACCCACTTCATTGAGAGTTTTTATAATAAATTGATGTTGAGTTTTCTCAAAAGTCTTTCTGCATCTATTGAGAGGATCATATGATTTTCATTCTTCAAGTTGTTAATGTGGTATATCACATTGATTGATTTGCAGATATTGAACCATCCTTGCATCCTAGGAATAAATCTCACTGGATCATGTTATATGACCATTTTACTGTATTGTGGAATTTGTTGTTTACTCTGCACATGTTTGTGAATTTTCCAGTTTTCTTTTTGTAATCAATTTCTAGTTTCATACCATTGTAGTCAGAAAAGGAGCTTGATATAATTTAAATCTTCTTCAATTTGTTAAGATTTGGTTTTAGCTTTACATATGATCTATCCTGGAGAATGTTCCATGTGTACTTGAGAAGAATGTATATTCTGTTGCTTTTGGATGGAATGTTATATATATATGTTAAATCCATCTGATCTAACATGTCATTTAAAGCCAATCTTTCTTTATCGATTTTCTGTGTGGATGATATATCTGTTGATGTAAGTACGATACTCAAGTCCCATACTATTATGGTATTGCTATTTCTCCTTTAAGGCCTATTAATATTTGCTTTATTTATTTAGGTGCTCCTATGTTCGATGCATAAATACTTACAAATGTTATATACTCTTATTGGATTGACCCTTTTATCCATATGTAATGTCCTTCTTTGTCTCTTGTTACAGTCTTTGTTTTAAAGTCTATTTTTTCTGATATAATTATAGATAGCTACCCCAGCTTTCTTTTGGTTTCCATTTGCATGGAATATCTTTTTCCATCCCTTCAATTTCAGTCTGTGTGTGTCTTTAGCTCTGAAGTGAGTTTCTTATAGGCCACATATAGATGGGTCTTCTTTTTTAATCCGTTCAGCCACCCTATGTCTTTTGATTGAAGCCTTTCCTCCATTTACATTTAAAATAATTATTGATAAGTATGTATTTATTGCCATCTTGTTAATTGTTTCCTGGCAATTTTGTGATTTCTCTGTTCTTTTCTTCTCTTGCTCTCTTCCTTAGTGGCTTAATGACTTTCTTTAGTTGTATGTTTAGATTCCTTTCTTGTTATCTTTTGTGCATCTACTCTAGGTTTTTGCTTGGTGGTTATCATGAAGCTCACATATAACAACTTATATTTTAACAGTCTATTTTAAGTTGATAACAACTTAAGTTTTAATGCATTCTATAGGTCAAAGTTTTTACTCCTCCCTCCTCACATTTTTTGTTTTTGATGACATATTTTACATGTTTTTATGTTGTATATCCCTTAACTAATTATTTTAATTATAAGTCTTTTTACGAGTTTTGTCTTTTAACCTTCATACAGCTTTATAATTCATTAATCCACTACCTTTACTATATACACTTACCTTTACTGGTGAGATTTACACTTTCATGTGTTTTCTTGTTACTAATTAGCGCCCTTTCTTTTCAGCTTAAAGAAGTTTTTTTAACAATTCTTGTAAGGTTGAGTTAGTGGTGATGAACTCCTTTAACGTTTAGTCATCTGGAAAACTCTTTTATCTCTCCTTCAGTTCTGAATATAACTGGGTGAAGTATTTGCTGGGTGAAGTATTCTTGGTTGGAAAGATTTTTCTTTCAGCACTTTGAATATATTGTGCCACTCCCTTCTGAGCTGTAACATATCTGCTAAAAAATCTGATGATAGTCTTATGGAAGTTCTTTTGTATGTAACAAGTTGTACTTCTCTTGGTGATTTTAAGATTCCCTTGTTATCTTTAACTTTGACATTTTAATTTTAATATTTCTTGGTATGGATCTCTTTAGGTTGATCTGCTTTGGAGCTCTCTGGGCTTCCTGTATCTGGATGTCTGTTTCTTTCCCCAGGTTAGGAAAAGCTTTCAGATATTATTTCTACAAATGTTTTCTGCCCCTTTTTCTCTTCTCCTTCTGGAGTTCCTATAAGGTGAATGTTATTCCATTTGATGTGCCATAAGTCCCTTAAGCTATATTAATTATTTTCATTCTTTTTTCTTCCTTATTCTCTGATTGGATGAGTTCCTCTGACCTGTCTTTGAGTTCACCTATTCTTTCTTGTGCTTCATCTTCTGTATTTCTAACTTCAGTTATTGCGTTCTCCAGTTCGGTGACTTCTATTTGGCACTTTCTTATATCTTCTATTTCTTTGTTGAAGTTCTCACTGTTTTCATCCATTTTCCTTCTGAGTTCAGTGAGCACTTTTATGACCATAACTTTGAACTCTTTATCAAGTAAATTACTTATGTTCATTTCATTAAGATTTTTTCCTGAGGTTTTATCTTGTTCTTTTTTTGGAGTATAGTCCTCTCTTTCTTCATTTTGCTTGACTCTCTGTGTTGTTTTCTATGCATTAAGTGAAATAGTC
Organism: Balaenoptera physalus; assembly: GCF_965194825.1. Taxonomy (NCBI): domain Eukaryota; kingdom Metazoa; phylum Chordata; class Mammalia; order Artiodactyla; family Balaenopteridae; genus Balaenoptera; species Balaenoptera physalus. The sequence goes on from NW_028125370.1 coordinate 189,763, forward strand.
ACATCTCCCAGTCTTGAAGAGCTGTGTGACAGATGAACCTTGCCATTTAACACTGTCTACTCTTGGTTGCCTCTCAAACCTTTGTGATTGTCTAAGCAGTTTATTTTTAATAGACTTGGCACACCCTCCCAGCAGTTGAGGGTGTGCCAAGACCAGTGAGCATCCCAAACTGGAGGATCTCAGTCAGCACCTAGATTCAGGTTGATAGGAAACCAGACAATTTGGTAACAGCTTTTAAAGAATACAAATATATTCGGTCCTGTGAGATTGCAAGTGTAAGCCTTGCTGGGCCCCAGAAGCAAGCAATCTGAAGATATTCCCTGGGGAGCAGTCACAAGAAAACAGGGCTTCAGATAAGTGTACAAGCTCCATTCTGGGAGATACCAGTGAACTGTAGTAAGGCAGAGTGAGGGTGGAAAGATGGTACCCCCAGCCTACCTTCCTTGAGAGCACATCCGTAGCCTCTAGATGTGTGCTGAACCTGAAGCCTGCTCTTAAGTCTTGTCCCTACTAGCAAATAGGCCTTTTTCATGTAAAGGCTGGGACTGTGTCTCAGTCTGATGTGTAGTGGTACAGCCTGGGGGTGGTATCCTGCCAAGAACTGTCTCTCCAATTGTTACAGTCCCATGGGATGCAGAAAAGAGATCCCTCCTGGCCTCCAGAGCCAGGTGATCAAGGAGCATCCCCTGAGTGGAGACCACAAAAATGGGATCTCCCACCTTGGAGATTCTGGCTCTCTGGAGCACATCAGAAGGAAAGTGTGAAGATGATGCTTACTGGCTGGAGTGAGGCGGTGGGAAGAGTGCAAAGATGACACCATCTGAATGAAGGGGAAAAGGGAAAAGAAAAAAAGAAAAAGAAGAAAAATATATATAGAGAGCAAGACAGAGGAAGAGCAGGGAAGAAGGAGCCAGCTGGGTGGAGCACAACGTTGTCACCTGCAGGAAAGGAAAAAGGGGGGAAAAGATGGCACCTTTCAGCTTTATCAAGGCAGAGAGAGAGCAGGAAGATGGCACCCGCCAGCCTCTGTCCCTGGGGAGTATTCCAGCAGGCCCCTGTTCCTCAGATTAATGCTTTAAAATTGGGAAGTGAGTCTCTTTCACAAAAAGTCAGAGTGCTTTTCAAAGGGCTGCTTCTGCACTTGGCCCTGGGGCAGGTGAGTCTGTGCACAGGCCCTTTAAGAGCTGTTCCTCAGTTCACCACAGCCCTGTGGGTCTCATGGGATGTGCCTTGTTGGTCTTCAAAGTCAGATGTTTTGGGGGTCTATCTCTCAGGTGCCAGCCTTAAAAGGTGGAGTGCCCAATGTGGGGTCCAAACCCTTCACCTCTCAGGGAGAAGCTCCAGGTTTTGAGCTCCTTCCTGATTGTGTGTCTCCACACCAGGGATGGGATTTATGGAAAAATTGTGTCTCAGCCTTTCCTACCTGTTTTGATGTGGTTTCCCTCTGGTTTTCCTGATGTGAAGGGGTTGCTCCACCATCTTTTAGTTTTTTTCAGAGGAAATTTTTCCATATGTAGCTGTAGATTTGGTGTGTTTGTGGGAGGAGGTGGGTTCAGGATCTTCCCATGTTGCCACCTTGAACTGGAACCTATTTACTATGTTTTAAATTTTGGTTTTCAATCGTTCGGTTTGTTACTAGTATATGGAAATATGATCAATGTTGTGTATTAATGTTTACATTAATGTAAACAATGTACAATGTACATTGTTTACATGTAAACAATGTACTGTAAACAATGTTTACAATGTTGTGTATAGATCTTATATTCTGAGATCCTGCTAAAGCAATTTATTATAATTTATTATGAGTTTTCTTATACATTCCTTGGAATTTTCTATGTAGACAATTATGTCATCTGTAAATAATGACAATTATATTTCTTCTTTTCTAATATGTATGCCTCTTTTTTCCTTTTCTTACTGTACTACACTAACTAGAATCTAAAGTACTACATTGAAAACTAAGAGATGAGAGTGGACATTCTAACCTTGTTTTTGAACTCAGGGAAAAACATTCCTTCTTTCACTATTTCATGTGATGTTAGAAGTAGGTTTTTTGTAGACGTTCTTTATTAGGTTGAGGTAGTGACCTTCTATTCCTAGTTTTCTGAGCATTTTTAATATGAATGGGTGTTGAATTTCGTTAACTGCCTTTTCTGTATTAATTGGTGTGACAGTATGTGTTCCTTTAGACTCAATATGGTAGATTACATTGATGATTTTTTACCATTGAACCAGGCTTGCATCCTGGAATAAATTCCACTTGGTCATAGTCTGTTATTCATGTGGATTCTGATGATAGGTATTCTTGTGGATTTCTTCTAGTAGGGTAAATTACGGTTCCCCAAAAAGGTCCGTGTTTAACCCCTCCTATGACAATATGTGAATGTTACCTTGTATGGAAAAAAGGACTTTGCAGCTGTGACTAAGTAAAAAATCTTGAGATGAAGAGATTATCATAAATTTTCTGGGTGGGCTATATATAAACACAAAGATTTGTATAGGAGGGACACAGGAAGAGTCAGAGTTGGAGAGACCATGTGATGAGGGAAGCAGAGATTAAAGTGATGCACTTTGATGATGGAAGAAGGGACTAATTCCAAGGAATGCAGGCAGCCTCTAGAAGACAGAAAGGGAAAGGAAGCAGATTCTCCTGTAGGGCTTCAAAAGGAACAAGCCCGGAGACACCTTGACTAATAGACTACTGAGCTGCAAAAACTTTCTTTCACAAAGGGTCAAGGAGGGCTGGGAGCACATATGTGCTGCCCACCTGGACAGAGGAGGACCTGTGAGGCTGACCTACAGATTAGTGGAGGTGGAGAGACATGAGCCCCTTTCTTCTCCAAGCTCTTTGCAGGGTCCAGCAGAGAGCCATGCCACCTGCGGAAGCCTGCGGCCCCAGTTTTGCATGCTGATGGTGTAGGGGTCATGTTCAGGGAGTCCCTGTTGTCCTAACCCCTGCCTGGGTCCTGGGGAAGGAATCAGAACTCAGAACCTGGAGAAGAGCCTTTGGCCAGCAGGGAAGGGGGGTGAGGCCCAGAGCAGGTCTACAAAAGATCAGAGCATCTGAGTGCTTTAGGAGGAAGGGGCTTCAGAGGTGGGCCAGCACAGGCTGTGACGGAAGCTAAGCAGACTGGGAGGGGGGGCAGTTCGGGGAGACAGCAGGGGTCTGCTCCCTGCCCCTCATTGTTTGCTCGTCTCACCCTTATGAGCGGGTCATTTCCCCTGCTCTGATGATTCAAAGTCTCTGCTGGCAACCGCAGGACGGTGACTGAGGCCTCTACACTCCTCAGCATGGATCCCAGCTCCCACCCAGATCTGGGGCCACAGACACCTCTCCCCCACCCCTGCTGCCCCTGTGAGCAAGCTGTTCTTGTGAAACACCGTCATAGTTTGTCAGGAGGAACTGTTTTCTATGGGAATACAAATCAGTGTTGATACCAATACACACACATGTCCAGCCATGGGTGGAAAGGGAAGGGACAGTAGTTCTGGGGTGTCTTTGCACACCCCTAGGCCCCTAAGGCCAGTCCCCACAGCCACAGCCAGATGGGTCCTCCTCCCTCAGTTGAACGAGATGCTGCTGCACAGAAATCCCACAAGTTCCACAAAGGGGCCCAACTGTCGTTTCCCTTAGACTCACCTGTAACAGGTGCCCCATGAATTTCCCCACGCACATTCCCCTCGTTGCATCCTCACTGGGATTAAGAGGTAGCTGCCTCAACCACTCTCCACATTGCAATAATCCCAGTGGGACTAGAGAACGCTCCCGCTATGACGAGGCAGACAGTCCTGTCCCCATGGCCAAGACTTTTCCTCTCTGGTCAGGCCACCCACACAGGAAACCCTGGATGAGCGGAGGGTCACCCCAGCGCCATCGCCTGGCCACTTCAGGGAAGCAGAGAGCAGCTCCATAAAGACAAGGGCCGTCTCCAGGCTCCGTCCTAGAAACTGGTTAGTGTCCAGAGGGCTGAGAGGCACAAAAGCAGCTCTCCCTCCCCAGACGGTTCAGGGATGCAGAAGATGCTACAGATGCCCCAGAAGGCCCCTAGCCAAGCAGGCTTTAGAGAAGGGCATGATGAGGGGGTCCCTGGGGAAAATGAGAGCTATGCGTTCCCAGGGGCAGCCTGAGGAGTCCTTGTCTATGTGGAGGAAAGGTTTGGCCACCTGTAGATCCATAGCTCCTGTGACATCCCTCACCCTTCCTTCCTCTCAGGATCGCTCTCTGTGGAGCAGCTCCACACGAAGAAGATGACAGTGGCCTGAGAGCATTTCCCACCAAAACTATCTTTATTCACAATTTTCATACATCACTCCAAAGGTCCTGCCCACACCCACCTCCCCCACCTCCCTAACCCCCCACAATCCCAGGATCAGCACTGGGGTGAGGAGGAGCCCCTAGGCTCCCCTGGGGGCCGCCCTGGGGGGCTCGCCCTGGAGGGCCGGCCCGGCTGTTCCCTACTGGCTGCAGTGCTTCCTCTTCTTCTTCCTCCTCTTCCCTGTGACAAACGGGTCACGCTTTCTCTTTCTCGGCTGTGAGGGGCGAGCCAGCCCCAGAGCCAAGGCTGGCCTCGCAGAGACCCCGTGGCCAGCCCCGGGGATGGGCAGCTTCTCAGCAGCGGCTGGGCGCCCACACAGAGCCCGCTTCCTCAACTTGGGAGCGGCTGGTGGAGCTGGGCTGGGGCCTCTTGTCTGAGGGGAGGGGGCCTGGGGAGCACTCTGGGCCCCCCAACCTCCAGGGGAGGCCAGGCCTGAGGCAGGGGCAGGACTCTGGGACAGCCGGCAAGACGGCAGGCTCTGCGGAGAGGTCAAGGGGGAGGCCAGGCTGGGGAGCGCCTCCTCGGCCTCACTGGACGCGTCCCTGGGCCCTCGGGCCGCTGGAATAGGAGACGCCTCTCTGAGAACAGACGCATCCCTGGGTCCCAGTAGAGGGCCAGTGCGCCTTTGACCCTGGGGAGGGGAGAGCCGTCCGGCCCAGAATGGAGAGACCTCCTGACGTCCTCGAGAGGGAACAAAGACTTTGGGCCCGAAAGGGCCAGTGTCTGCTCGGATGGGCCTATGAAGAGCCTCAACATCAATCTCTGGTGAGCAGGCTTCATCACTGACCCCTCGATGGCGGTCTTGGTCGTGCCTCTGGGCACCTTGGCCGGCGTGGGACTCAGATGGAATTGAGCCCATTCCGGGTGCACTGTGGCTCGGGGCTGCCGGCCCACCTTCCTCCTCTTTCAAGGCCAGGAG